>NC_056748.1:757106241-757201241 GCF_019279795.1 Protopterus annectens
TGCTCCCTTTGTTATGTACCTGTCCAAACATATGATCCACACTGAAAGATTCCAATATTACCTCTTTATGAAAATCAAGAACCCAAGTTTCATGGCCTTTGCAGGATTAAACTGTGGCTACAATTTGTTGTAAATAATGTAAGCAAAGTCCTAGAAGTTTGGCTCTGGATAAATTTAAATGAGCATTCCCTGCCAGGTTGAGAAAATGGGTATTCCAAATTGGCCTTAAGTTGTTTGAACAGTAGAACATCTGTTAACTGAAAGCACAAGTCTCAAGTCAGAGTCCTATACAACAAGGCTAATATTAAGTCGTTACCTAAATATGTTTTATTGCTTGCAAAAAAGAAAACTATGACCATCTAAATGTGTTTGTTTTAAATGTTAGAGAAAAGTGCACATAGTAAAATGCACGGTCACTAACAGCAGTGCAATACTGTATCTGTAAAAATGTAGAAATACTCCTGGATGACCACAAGAACCAAGAAAACAAACTGGAAGATGCAGAAGAACAGAATGAAAGCCACACGATGTTAGCGTAATAAAAACTTTTAATCCCCACTTTCGTAACCAAACTTCTTCATAAGATGTTTGGTTACGAAAGTGTGGCTTAAAAGTTTATATTACGCTAACATTGTGTGAATTTCACTGTATCTGTAAAACTATTACTGCAAGCGAACAAGCTGTACCTACAGAATATGAACTTAACAGAAAGACATAATGCTGCATGTTAACAACTAGATTTTGCTTTCTGTCACTCTGCTGTTGCTAAACTTAAGTGTACTGATTTGGTAGAAGGGAAATAATTGCAAGGATTGTTTTGGTTCAATTAGTTAGAGAACAATTTGTAAGCATAAACGTATCAGTAAACAGAAAATTGAGGCAATATGTGCACAAATAGGCAAAAGGGAATACCCTATAAACCAGGTAGAAATGCAAGCCGTCTCCTGCAAAGTTTTATATCCAGTAAAACTAGTGGCTAACCTGAAACATGATGTGATCATTGGCCAAGACTTTCTACAGTTCAGAGATATGAAGGATATGGGAGGGATCTAAACCAGATATTTTGCATGTAACATGTAGCCACAGTGCAGAAAAACAATTGTGAAATAAACTACAAAGGAACTCAACAATTAGTGTGTGAAAAAGTTAGATAACTCTGATACCAAGTTGTGCCAAAATACTCCAGTTGTTAAAATAATGAAAGAAGTCAGTGTGGAAATTGACAGGATAGGGTTTATAATTAAGAATTGTCTAAGGGAAGTAAGTATATAAAATGGAGACAGCTGCCCGTCATAAAGAAGGGAAAGGAAAATAAACAGTCTTATTTTTCTCCCTGCTACACCAAAGCAGAGACATGCTTAGAAACAGAAGACGGTCTCTAACGGTAAAGAAAGTAAGACTACTACTGACGCTGAGCCAAGGGAAAGTGCTAGAAGCTTTTTAGAGGAAAATCATTTTTGAGATCTTTTTTATGAAGATTGATATAATAGATGGAGAATAGCCTGTACTTGTATATTTATATAAGATGAGGCTGTGACCCAAAATTCAGTTCAGAATAATGATGAAAATAATGCGGACTTGGATAACCTACAGATAAGTCGTGTCAATTTCAAGCATGTCCAGTGGGAAGATGATGCCCTACTTAGAAGTATAGAGCATATAACAAAAGTGAGGGGAAATGAAGGAACAACACAGGTGTTGTTTGATCTAAGGAAAGATCTGCTCAAAGGAGTAACAAAAGACATAAAACAGAATTCAAGCCATTTATTAATTTCAAGGCCTTAAAGGATAATTTTAATGATATTAGTACACAACCACATTTTGGGAGATTACTTAGAAATGAATAATAACAAGTTGTGACTTTGGCAGATTTTTACTGGCCTGGAGTTATAAAGTATATAGTCAGCTTGGCCAGAATAATGAAGTACAGCATGCAACCCAGCATTTAATTGCCTTTCATACCCTTGCCTATTGTGCTAGTCCCCTTTTGAGAGAAGTGGTCATTGTAGGTACACTTTGAGGGGTATAGTTGTTAAATATGCAGTAAACTTTCCTAATGCAGTACTCCTTTGAAGAGCTGGTACAAAGTCCATAGTAAGTGAACTAGTACTTTGCTTTTCAAGAATAGAAATTCCCTGAGACATGCTTACTTCTTACTTATAAGGGCAACCAGTTCATATTCAGGGAAATTCTTGGCCATTTTTTAAGTGATCTATCCATATACCGCGCTAGTTGATGTTGAGTACTTTAATAATTCTTTAAAGTCTATGCCATCAATGACTACATAATGAGAATAAACAAACTGAGACCAACTGCTTCCATATTTTGTCTTTGCTGTAAGAGAAGTACAAGCCTCAAATGGATTCAGATCATTTGAACTACTATGTGGAAATCATTCCTGAGACTAGGTATAGAAAAAGAAACCTGGGAGGAGGAAAAGGTCACATTTACAAGTATGATAGTTCTTAACCTTTACTGCATGTTTCAAAAATACTCTGTCATGTTTATAGTAAAAAAAAAAAAAAAAAAAAACATATGGTAAGCACAGAAGACAAAACAGAGTATACAGCAAATGTGCATGCCTCAGACAATTCATACCAGAAGATGAAGTATTTGTATTATTACCCACTGCTGAAAATATATTCTTTGTAAATATTGCAAAGAAATTTTGAAATTGTAGATAAAATGTGTCATACCTTATAAGGAGAGATTAGCAGTAAAAAGGAGGCTGGATCAAGTATACCACGTAAATGATGTGAAACCTTGGAGAGCAACTGTTTTTTTTTAAGTATGTAGTCAGAAAACATTAAGGACCACACAACATGTTCTGAAGTCAAAACAGCTGAAATGTATCTGGCTGTGTGGCAAAGAGGTGTGTAGCACTGACTGTGATCCAGGCAATCTGGGTTCCATTAGTTGTCCTGGCATTGGAGAGGAGCTAGGCAGGGTGGGAGGGAGAGATCGAGAAGTGAAGGTGCATATGACCTGATTGCCTCTTCCACAGTAAGGTAGATTTAGTGCACTTGGTAGCACATGGTGAACACATGTGCTTTCCTATGCTTTGGGGGTGGGACAGGGCGGAGTCAAGTGAAAGCTCCTCGCAGAAGTGAGGGGGAGTTGTCCTTCATGGTGATCCCATTGCACATCCCCTCCCCTAACCTAAAGCAAAGTGAATGCAGAGATTTTAAGGCTGCATAAAGAAAGTTACAAACCAGCACTGGTGGTTGTCTAAATAATGGCTCATTATCCAGTTGATGGGAACCAATGGGTTGATTGTCTGGGAAGGGGGTAAGATGGTCAACAAGCAGTGGGGACAAAGTAAACCAAGGAAATGAGATATCAGTGTCTTGGAAACAAGAGATAAAGGAAATTTTGAACCGAAATGAAAGGCATATTGTCAGAGTTGCCTCACCGAGCTAGCTAGGGTAATCCAACTCAACAAAGATACCATATCTGCTGAGAAAGTAAATTTGTAACCATACTAGATTTCTTTTCTGTATTTTTGCAAGAACACATTTATTTTTCCCTAACATCATAAATAAACATCAAATTTAACATTCCAGGAACTGTTCTTATTCTTTCAAGTATTGCTACATGTAACACTAACTGCATTTTTGGCACAACCCCAGTGCAGCTCACTAGAAGCTGGGTTTGTCCATCTAACCTTAATTCCAAATAATTTTGGCAACAACAACTTTACTGACAGCAGCAGCTGCTGTCTCCTTGGCCTTTTAGTCCTATTGGTGAATGTGGAAAACCACCCCTCCCATTTGCACTCCATGGAAGTTCTCTTTGACAGGTTATTTCGCAGCCATTCTTCATACTTAAGTTTTCTTCCACAACAAGCACCAACTACTTTTCAGCAGCAACACTTTGCCATCAGCTAAAATTCTAAGACCATGGACAGAGTTTATTCACATTGTATGCCTCCTTTCTCCTCAGGTATATATTACAAACTATACTATATGTGGAATGTGCACTCATCTTACAGAGTAACATCGAATAGTCATTCCTGTGACAGTGTTACTAAACATGCCTTTTCCTAGTTCTGCCTTGCCATTAATGTAGCTATCTTATCCACCTCGTAGCAAGATGACAGCTCAACACACTTATTTGCCAGTATATGCAGCTTATCTCATTAAAGCTTATGGCACCTTTTCTGTATACATCCAGTTAACACCTATAGCTTCTTATGGCATATAGGCCTTATTTGTGTCTGGATTCTTTAACTAAGTGACTTACAGTATTAGAAAGGGCAAGGAGTTTTTTTTAAAGAAATTTAAAGTAATTCTCTACTGCATAACATCCTAGATTAATAATCACTGCTACTTATTAATATTTTCATAACTAACAGACCTACATGCTATTGAGGGGTATGATATGAAATGCCTTAGTGGGAGCAAGGAAATTCATTGTCAATGTCCGTCTCATCACACTATACTGGAGTTATTGCTAATTGCTTATTAGTAATTAGGAAAATAAGCAATATTTCCATATGTACTTATTACTTTAAAAAACAGGTGATTTATTATTGCATGGCATCAGGTGAAACCTTAGATGTTGTTGAAAAAAAAACGAATTTGGGGTTTGTGTGCATTGAAACCTATTATAATATGGAAAGACTATGAATGCACTGACTGTTATCACTGTAATACTTCTTACTGATTAGCACTGCTGTTTGTACAGTTTCAATATCTTTTATTGCTATTTGTATTTATTTACATATTTTACCTTGTGCTTTTTAACTTGATTTTTCAGAAAATGCTCTGAAATGCAAGGATCATACCCCACAACCTGTGAGCACAAGAATTCTGGACAAAGCCAGACTCGGCCACAACTTGCTGTGAGGGGAAGGTTAGTTTGCTTTTGCTTTGTTGTATTTTATATTACTTTGTTGCCTTCTTCTATTTTGTATATTGCAATTTATATTCTTTGCACTGTGTTTTACTTCTATTCTGCTTTTAATTGCATATTAAAACTAGAAAACAGGCCACAGTTGTGTCTCTTGTGAGTCAAACATAATTTTTCCATCCTCATAACCTGGCGTTGTGTTCTTAAACTCAACCATCTTTCTAGTTGCCTGCCCCTTGTGTTAATTTTTACCACATATCTCCTTCCCTCTCCCCTTTCATTGCTGTTGTGAATAAGCACAAAATTATCATTTTGTGAAATCACTCCCCTTCAACTATTTAAATGTATTGGCCTTTCCACTGTATTTCATAGAACCAGAATACAAAGTGCCCACCCGCTTTCAATCTATGTTGCTCTTTTGAAATTAGTGGCTCATCTCTCTAACTGCTTAGTGCACATTGCAGTGCTTAAAATATTAATCCATTTTTTTTCCATTTTACCTTCATAATCTACAACATCTATTGCAAAACCACCAGTTATTGGACAGGACACATTCTGACTCTCAGTAGTCATCCTGGGAATAGTACTTCTGTTTTCTCCTGGTGAAAGAATGAGCATAGGAACATTACTCCCTGGAGACTGCTGATCACTGGAAAGCCTAATAACTGCTTTATAGGTGACAGCTTGGAATTTGTGCTTAGATTTTTCTCCTGGTGAGAGAAAGAACAGAGTGCATTTATTCATGACTGTTTGTTTCTGGTTGGGCAGTGAGTGTCTGCCGTTGACGTTCCTGATTGGTCAGGTTAGTATTCAAGGCATCTACCAGGCAAAGACTACAGCAAGCCAACAGACCCTTGCATCATCTGAGACAAGACTGTGGATTACCAAACAGGCTGTGGCCTGCTTCTCGTCTTGGGATTGGTGCTAATGTTTTGCTTCTGTTGAGAAAAGAAGCAAAGGAGCACTGTATACCAGCAGAGTGAAGCTGTGGTCAGACCAGCACTAGTAGTAGCCAGGCAGTAACCATCCACACAACTTCCCTCATTTCATCATTCTTGACAAGCTAATTCTTTGTTTTCAGTAAGTATCGTTTGATTTGTTTCTAACTTCAGAGTATCTGCCTAAATACTTCATCCTTAAATTTTCAGGTTCTACTTATTAGTTTCCACTCAAGCATTTGGCAGACACAGACATCCTGAGTGACATTTTTACTGTAAAAGAAAGACTGAAATTTCACCAATACCTAGTTTTACACAGGACAACTAGTTTGCTGTGACATGCACTGTCCCCAGAGTTGGAAACCAGATACTCCTGTCATTGCTTTATATTCTCACTGCAACTGTGTAATCAATAAAAAAGGGTCTGTTGCCATGGATATAAACTTTACCACTATCTCCGTTACCTGCTTGGTGGATATGGGTATCCTGAGGCAATGTAGAAATTGCCTCATGTTAATTGACAACCAATTAATTCTCAGTTAAAATTATATGGTATGTCAGAGATGTATTTACACAATATCATCATAGGCAAAGGTCTCACATAAAAGTACTTCTAATGTCAATAAGGTTATCAGTAGTACATACGCAGCACCCATCACACAGTTCAAAACATACCTATAGACCCACATATGCTGAGGCAGTTAAATGTAACCTTCCTAAACTACAAAGATCTCCTGGATGAAGTACACATAACAAATATCCTTAGCAGCCCCAAATGCACTCTTTCAAAACAAGATCCACATCAACACATACAGCCATATTTCATGGAGCCTCTACTTTTAAGCAGATACGACAAATCACCACACAAACCAGAATTCTGGTCATTAGAGACTCCATTGTGAGATGCACTGATGCCCCCCTCACTGGGCTAAGTAAGGAGAAAGTATCAGGTGCTAGGATCTGCTACATTACACATGCACTCAGGTAATTGGAACACAAGTACCGGTATGAGTCAGTCATACATTTTACCTTCTCCTAAGTTGATATCACAATATGAACCAAAGATGACCGACTTTAATAATTGGCTTAGTTTTTGGTGTCATTCTAAGGGAGTGCAGTATTTGTCAGCATGGAAGGAGTTGGTTAATAGACAATGCTGCTTTGCCAAGGATGGTCTGCACCTCTCCCCTCCAGGCTTTCGAATATTAGCTAATAATTGGCTTAGTTTTTGGTGTCATTCTAAGGGAGTGCAATATTTGTCAGCATGGAAGGAGTTGGTCAATAGACCACTCTGCTTTGCCAGAGACGGTCTACACCTCTCCCCTCTAGGCTTTCGAAAATTAGCTAAAATATTGTCTTTCTCCATAGTGCCTTTTTTAGGTAATGCCAAACTGAAAGTACTTCAGACATAGCAAATCAAAACCAAGAAAATCTAAAGGTATTACTTCTCAATGATAGGAGTCAAAACAAAAAATCTCCACTCCCTGTAAGCTCTTTTCAACCTAGAGAATGCTGATGTCTATGCAGTTACTGAGACATGGTTTAAAGCCGTGGAGAGCACACCAATAGTGTAAAGGTTATAATGCTTTCCACATATTTAGACCAGCTACTACACAGATGGGGATTAAAGGTTGAGGTGTCTCAATCTACATCAAAAATAAATATAGCTCAAGAATGGTAAAACAGGACAATGCACTTGGGCTACTCCATGTTCAAATCACCATAGGCAAAATCCAATACCACTTCCTTGTGAGCTATGGGTCCCCTTCTATGACCCAGGAAACTCATACCATGTATTTAAACTTTTGGAAATACTCACCACCCAATCCAATACCATATTTTAGGCAATTTTAATGACCCCACTGTTAACTGGAAATCCTGTACAACACCAAACATACAGGCACAGAGATTCTTGGATTTTGTAAACACAAACTCCCTGGACCAGTGTCAATACACTAACCAGGGGAGCAACCATAGTGGATCTGGTCCTCACTTATATAGGAGAGTGCTGACAGCCCCTAGGGTAAAATCTTCCCTGGTAAGGTTAGCCACAAACTTATCTCCTTTGAAGTAAAAATAAAACCTGGACCCCAAGCTGACCCTGGAATATTCAGGAACTACTCTAAAGCTAACTTCCTGATATTAAGTAATAACCTGGCAAAATTTCAAGCCCCCATAAACCCTGATAACACAACTCCCTATGCAGAACTGTTCATGGAAACCCTATACAAGCATGTTAATAGCTGCATAGAGGCAGCTATACCCACCAGGAAGAAATACAGAATTAACTCAAAAAAACAAGCCACCCTGGTGGAATCACAAAATTGTTTGGCTGTATAACAGAAAGAAGAAAATCATTGCAAACATTAGGAGGTGCAGCACCCAGCCAGCAGGATAAAAGCACTCTCATCAAACTAAATAAACAACTTGGAGGACAAATAAAGTCTACCAAAGCCAAATTTGAGGCAAATTTGGCCAACCACAAGGCATTCTTTAGCTGTGTCTGTAGCCTCAAAGGCAATACACAATTATGTGCAGAGCCCATTGTAAATGGAGCCACCTATACTGAGACAGAAGATATAGCAAACCTACTGGCCAACAAATTCAGTTCCAACTTTACACCCCCCCCCCCAACCTTTGCTCAGGAAATACAATCAAATATAACTCCTCCTGCTATTACTAGAGAACAGGTCCTTAATATTCTATCTAAGGCCAAGAACACTGCATCAGTGGGCCTATACAATATCTCAGGATGCCTTCAAAATAGCATGAGGCATGACCTATCAGACCCTCTGGAATGACTGTTTAACTGTAGCTTCCAAAATAGGCTTTGTGCCTCATGAATGGAGAACAGCAACAGTCATCCATTTGCACAAAGGTGGGCCATCTACACACCCTGGAAAATGCAGACCCATAAGTCTCACTAGTCTTATATACAAAGAATATGGAAAGAATTATCATGGAAATGATCAATAATGATGTAGTAAACCTTCAGACACTGGATCCAACCCAGATTGGATTCATCAAGGGCAGGTCATGCCTACGCAACCTGGTGGACTTCTTTGAGAAGGTCACCAAAGCAATGGATGATGACAAAATGGTTCATACTGTGGACCAAGACCTGGCATTACTTCTCTGAAGTTAAGGCCAATGTCAGTGGTCTCTAGCTGACTAAATTTGTAGATAATTGCAAATTAGGAGCTGTCATTGAATCCCACACAAATACAAATGATGTAAAGGAAAGGGATGACACAGACAAATAACTGTTGTCAGAGCCATGGACTAAAACTAAATGCCAAGAAATGCATAATAGTATCCTTTGCACCCCTAGTAACTATCATATTGACAACACACCACTTAGAGTTGACCCAGTAGTCAGGGACTTAGGGACACACACAGAGAGTAATCTAGCCTATGACCATCATGTGTCTATAGTAATGAGTTAATCATTCTATAAACAATGATATGGCAGCTAGGTCCAAGGAAGTCATTGTTCCACTGTGTTCGGCATTCATCAGACCTGTTATTAAGTACAATGACCTCGTTGGTATGTACCTGACCAGGCATATCCAACAAATGCAGTGGCCACAGAGGTTTCTCATTAAAAGAATATAGGGAATTAGTAACACGTCCTATGCAGACCACCTCAAGGCGCTATATCTGTATTCTGTCTCCTACAGGCTGTTGAGGGGAGATCTATGCCTTGTATACAGGACATTGTCAGACTCCACTCTGATGGACCTCCTGCATATCCACATAACAAACAGCATCAGAATTACCTGTTCTAAAGACTTAAACCTTGCCTGTAATATAAAGAGGAACTGCTGGAGAGAAAGGTATATGTATCCCAGAGACTACCCATCTCTGCAACAGGCTCCCCATCCATGTGAAGCAGAGTTTCTCCCTAAGCCAATTCAAGTGTAACTTGGACAATTGGATGGGGAACGGGAAATTCATCCCTAGTTTGTAAGTGGTTCATCTTCCAGGCCCCTGCTTGTAAATGTTTCTTCTCCCAAGCCCCTGTTTACACTTATCAAGGGTACCAGAACTTGTCAGAGTTTTGGGATGCATGGCTAGGCTTAAAAAGGCCCTTGTGGTGGTTAGCCTAGTAAATGGCAATGCAGTGGTGCAGCAGTTAACATTGTCGCCTCACCCCAAGAGGTACTCTGGTTCGATTCTCGGCTGGTATACCTTCTGTGCGGAGTCTGCATGTTCTCCCTGCATTTGCGTGGGTTTCCTCCAGGTACTCTGGTTTCCTCCCACAATCCAAAGACGTGTCTGTAGCATTTCTCCCCAGGCCTCTGCTGAAAATAGGCTCTGTCCTAGTTGGAATTTCCCAGTCAACAAAATGATAGATAGATAAATAAAACACCTATGAACCTAATAATGATGATGGGACAAAGGGCCAAAACAGGGTGAATTTTAAATATTGCTGTTATAAATTTAGAAAGTTAATATACTAAATGGTTTTGCATTAGCATGTATTTTATGAAGGATAAGAATTCTAAAACTCAAATGTCTATTATTATTTAGTGACATTAATCCTCAATGATTTGCTGGAAATCCCCACTTTTTTTGAGGTACAGACAAAAATAAGAGGTAAAGATCTGTACACTTGCATGCATCCTTGTATTGACAGAAGTGCTGCTATAAACAATTTATCACAGTCCCAGAAGTCCAACAGTAATTCTGCCTTCAGATTCCAAACTCAAAAATAATTCTTCCAATTATTCTCTTCCAGATTTGTCCATCGTTACCCATTTAAGTGCTGAATGTTTCCTAGCAGTAGGTTGTATGCTATAAACCACCCTTTACATGGCCTCCAGGAATGTAAAGTTATCTAAATATAAGATGTATTTACATAAACAACAAACAACGTGCTCATTTCATATTACTCTGGCAGTGTGTTGACCTCCTCATCTGTTGCTGGTCTTCCTCTCTAAGATCTAAGACACAATGCCTGAGACATGTGAATATCTTCACACTGTGTCGTGAACAGGGGAAAGATCATGTGTGACTGACGTCTGATTCCAGAACACATTTTCTGTGTAAAGCTAAGGCGAAGTACATAATATTTCCTAGCCTCAAAAAAAATCCTCTTCACCGTTTCACTAGCAAGTTGTCAAGTGACACTCAATATCCCAGCAGCATGTTTTAACTGAAAATATCTAGCCCATGCAAATCCATTTTGATCCTGTCTTTCACTTGATTGGAATTACACCTGACCTCACTATCTGCCTTGCAGGTGATGAATGCACATGGTGGCTGCATGTAGCTTTTATTGACGAAGCCTGTCTGAGCTACATTTGTCACCAAGCCACCAGACACTCGCCAATGAATCTGCTCCCCAGACCTAGCTCCATAGTATACCTGCTTTAGGTGAACTTAACTTCCACTCTGAGAAAACCATCACAACAGTCAACACTTTTATATATTTTTTTTGTTTGGTTGGTTCCTTAAATAAGTTAAATTTGCTAAAGGTGATCATACCAGGAGAACAATACTTCAGGCAACATAAATATAAGGGCCAGGATGGTGCACAAAGGGGAAGATGTTATATTTTTGACCCCTTTAATGTCATAACCACAAACATGGCCTAGTACAAATTTTATGAAAGCTGCTGCTGTTGGGGCTATATTTTGGTTTGTTAATTTTGACAGGGGATAAATGGTAGATTAATTAATTTATTTATTTACTATTTAGTGACTGCATAGATGGACTGGTGCAGAGACCTTTTTTTTATCCACAAACTGGGCTCAAAAGCAATAAAACATGGAAACAAAAGTTATGAATTTCAAATATGATACCATTAAGGTTATATAGTTGTAAAACTTTAGAAAGTTCATATAGTTATTTTGCAGTATTTTAAAGAAAAATGTTATACAGTTCATATAAATTAATAATAGAAAAGCATGTTTGTGTTAGGTTTTATCATTTTTGCGTTTGTCAAAGTGGAATTGTTTCTTAAGGGATTAACCTGAATTTCATTGGAAAAAAACTCAAATGGAAGTGAGTAAAAAATAGAGATTTACAAAGGCAGGCCTACCAAATCAGAGAACAAAGGAATAAGTAGAGTTAAATGGCAAATGAAAACAGACTATGCGCATTTTTTTTTAGATTTTAAGCTTTTTAAAGAGTTTGTTATCACTGAAGCATTTATAAGCTACTGCCTTGAAAAGGTACTCAAATATGATTTCTTAAACTTGGTAAGAGTATTTGATACCTGTCTCATCTGGTAGTTTTTCCAGAGAGCTGGGACTGTTCATAAGTAGAATCTTTCACCAATGACTGTTTTAAATGGGGGACAGTTGAGTACAGGGAATTCCTTAGGTATCAGGACTGTTCCCTTATTGATGGTTTTCTTTTCAGAGGGGAACAGCACGTTCACTTAGAATTTTATAAGTAAGATGCACAGAAGATAAGTGGACATTTCAGTAATGGGTATCCAATTTTGGTCACTTAGAAGGTTGCAGTGGTGTATCTTGTAATCAGAAAGAACAACAGATCTGGCAAATTTTATTCTCAGTCAGTTGTAGTCTTTTAGTGTTATAAACAGATTGTAAAGAGAGAACAGAAAGACAATATTCTAGTTTAGAGAGAAGAACATTCTTGGCCAGCGCTTTGCAGGCAGCAGAAGATAGTAGATGTGATATACTATAGCCAAATTAAGTTGTAAGAGGACTAAATGTGGGTTATAAAGCTTAACAGAGAGTCAACGGTTAGGGCTAAGTATTTGTATTCAGTTACTAGAGGAATAATATTGTCTGCGATAGTAAGAGCAAGAAGTTGAAAGGCACTCTGAAGGGAGGAAAAATGTAACCTTTTTGTGGTTAATTTGGAGTTTGTTTTGTTCAGACCATTGATAAAATAATAACTAAGAGAAGGATTACAGGAGCTAAGATTGTAGGACTGTGGGACATCTGTTTGCTTGGTGCTTTGCTACTGTATTAACCTTAACCTTTATGCAGATGATATTTTAAGTTCAGGTAAGTCATCAATTGTATTAATGAATAAAAACAGTAATGGACCTAGAACAGAGCCATAGGAGACACCTGTGTTCCATCAGTGGACAGCTGGTCATTGGAGTAAACTTGAAAGGTCCTGCTGTCTAGGTAGCTATGGAACCAGGCAATGACATTTTCTTCCAAGTTGAAAATTTGTAGCTTAGCAAGAAGAATTTTCTTGTCAGTAGTTTTAAGGGCATGGATCATGTCCATAAAAATGACAGCAGTAAAGCGACGGTCAGTTAGGTTGCTTTCAATAGTGTCAGATGCTGAGAGTATAGTGGTGAATGTGCTAAACCATTTTTGAAGCCATCGTCTATCAGAAGCCTATAGCTATTGAAGTATTTAAGCAGTTATTTTGTAAAAAATTTTTGAAAGAACCTTTGTTAAAGGCTAAACAAAGGAGGTAGGTTGATAGTCCTTGTTTGTTGGGCTGAGGTGCCTTTGCAAGAGGTATAACAATGGCATGTTTTAGGGCTAGTGAAAGATTATAAATATAAGTTATGTGCATGGCTGTCTTGTCTGCTGCATTCGTAAGGAAGTTAGCAGGATTTCAGTGAATGCAGAGGTGCAGAGATTCAAGGTATTTAATATTTTAGCTTCCTTTTCAGAAATGTATGGAAGTGGAAGGTGGCTGCACATTCAAGAGTGTACATGTGAACTTGAGATTTACTTTGAGTAGTTTATTGGTTACAGCCAGGGTTAAGAAATTTGTTAGAAATGGTTTTGACAGACGAGCTGATAGTTTCTATAACTCTGTGATATGCTAATGTTAGAGTTAATCAGGACATTATTATAGAGATAGGTGGAATTGGAGTTGGAAGACTATCTTGTTAGGTGTTTTATTTCTTTCCCATTTTTTTTTTTAATATTGGTGACAGGCATTTTTTTAATTCTAAGATAAAGACTTTGGCTAAATTTGTAGCTATTCCTATTTGTTTTCTTAAGGATACATACTTTTTTGTAGGGGGATGGCAGACCAGGTTTTGCCGCTTTGCGTCGTAACAGGTTTGGTTTCTTTAGTAAGCCAATGACATTTCTGGTTGGGTATACTGTTAGAAGTATGAGCATTGGAATCTTTATTCAAGCTTGTCCAAAATCTAAACAATAACTCTCACATGCCAAAAAAATTTAATAGCAAGTGTTCATCCTGACCTTACCCCCCACCTCACCCCCTTCCAGACTCATGTTAGCTGTTCCTCCTGGGCATGTTTTAGGATTTGAGGTGGTATTTTCCAGATTGTTGATATGTTACTTTTGGAAGTCAGTTACAATTATTGCAATTCATGAGGTTCTGTTTGTCAAGCTTTTGATAGTAAACGTTTCTGGCCTCATAGATTTCTGCACAGCAAGGGAAGAGGGAGTTCTAGAAAGCAGAAAGGGTATTAATGTAGTATAACAAGGCACTGTCTTGGTCATCAGTTTGTTAAAGAGGAGACCATTGCATAGAATTAAGGTTTTATAGCTCTGATGGACTAATAGGGTAACACTGGACAATGGTCACTTAAGACATTTGGCAGAATTTTAGTGTTAATGTGTTGATGCACCAAGATGGTAAAAATAAGATTATGAGTAGAATACTTTCCTGTTTTGCGGTTTGGCCTGGATGGCTGCCTTATAGTTTGCTCTGTGCTTAAGTTTTGCAGCACATTGTTCACCTTTTTGGCTTTGTGGCAATTGGCATCCAAGTTAAAGTCCCCTAGAATAAACATATGCTTGCTATGACCACACTGGAACATCTGCAAGATGATGTCTCAAATCGCAGCTGATGAAGGAGGGGGAACATAAAGAGTAGGAATGTTAAGCTGTATATGGTTTCCTATGTGTATGTTTGCTAACTCTTAGCTTGGGGGGTTGTCGACTTTGTTAGCTTTTGAAGAGTCAATGATATGCAGAGAAACATGTTGCTTAATTAGAAGCATGATGCTACCACCAATTCTTGGATCAGGACTAAAGTCATACAAGATGTTATAGTTGTCTTGGATGTAAAAATATTAATCCCCTACTTTTCTGAACACAAGAAATATTCCCTTTTTTCTCACGCAGCAAAGAAAATGGAACATTACTTCCTCAACTCAAATTAAGCCTTCCTGTTCCATCAGCTGCCTCTATAAACTCCATCACTATTCAAACACTATAGAACAAAATCTATACATTTATTACAAACTCCCTAAGTAATGAACATCTAACACTAAAAAGGCTAATCCCAGTTAATCAAATAGCAGACCTGCTCCTAGGATCCCAGCTATTCAAACTACTATGTGAATATACTCTCTTTCATCATCAAAACTAGACGTACCCCCACATACAACCTAAAAAAACTTGAACTAGTCAGGCCTTAAACCACAAATCCCACATTACAAGCTACATATCTCTGACAATGCAGTCTCAATTCTTGGACCCAAACTTTGGGAGTCCCTCCCACCTGAAACTAAAGACTCATCTTGTTATTCCTAATTCTGCTCATTCCTAAAATCACGTTTAGTTAAACAAGCAGACTGTAACTGTTACCTCTCGGGTCACATCACTTACGTCTACTTTAACTCTTCTCCACTCTTACTGAACCATTAAGATCCATTGTTTCTTTGAACATCTCTAATTTATTATACTCTAATTTCTCAAATGTTTTGAAAAGTTTGTACGTTTTAGAAATTAATACATTGAATTTACACTGTACCCAAAGCAATATTCTGCCATCGTATTGTTTTACTGTCAATTATGACTGTTTTGATTTCTCTTGTCATATTTTGACCCCAGGCTGAAACTGAAATTGGTTGACCAGTGCCCTGCCCTGGTACACAAATTCAAGTAAATGGCTAAATATATAAATAGAAAGACAAAAAGAATCTTTAAGCCAGGTGTCAGTTCAGTAAGAGCTATTATAGTAGGGTTTTTAGTAGACAGCCATGTTTTCAGAAAATCTCACTGGTCTCTACTGCAGGTGTTAATGTATGCAATTTGTTAAAAACTGAGTTTTTCAACAGTATTGTTAGAGCTGGGTTTGTCTGAGGCATACTGGATATTATTGGATATTGTAGGATTTACTGATTGATTATAATGGTCAGGATTGGTTTGAATGTCTCCAGATTTGAGTAGTATCAGCTGAAGTAAAAATTAATATAGAAGAGAGTTTTTTTTATAGGTAGTGAATTTAGTTTGAAACAGATATGATTGTGTAAGGAATTGCTTTTTTTTGTTTGTTAGATAAGTAAGCAGTTTAGCATATGACTGGAGGTGGAAAAATATTTGTATGGAAATGTTTGCCAAGTTTTGTGATATTGATTGTGAATTTACAGTTAGAGGGAAGGCTATCTATTAGGAAGAGGCAAGAGACAGTTAGTAAGGAGCCGGAGTATCAGTGAGTTAGATGGATAAAGCCTTAGCGAGTACATGGCAGTTACAACAAAACTAGAACAGTATGCTGTGTGGAATAGAGAAAGGGGATAAAGTGGCGAGAATGGAAGGATGGGATTCTAGTGGTATGTTAAAGAACTGAAAGAGGTAATTGAGAGCATAGTAGGAAGAATCGGTGGAGTGAGGGAAAAGAACATGTTTACTGCCCCTGTGTTTAGAAGGAAGGAGATGAAATGGGAAGCAGAGAGATATATGGATTACAGAGAGAAGTTAATAAAATTGTGGGAGTAGTCTAATTGTCACTAAGGCTGGAGAGAGAGAATGGAGATCAACCAGATAACCATTAAAACAATCCCAATGTTTTGGAGGAAGAGGGTGTGATGGGAAGCCAAGTCATATGGTGAAGATATGGACAAGTAGGAGTTGAGCTAGTAAATGTGCCATTAGGTGTTTTCTCCTACTGTGGTATGGCAGTTTTGTTTTTTCAGGGTATTTGTCTTTTCCGCATGAATATGCAACAGTTATTTTTTACTGAAGGAGTTGAAGGTGTGCAGTAGAGATAGTAAAAGTCTGTAAGTGGGGGGCAAATCCTCATGCAATATTTTGTTTCTATACATTTTTTCATTGTCTCCAGTTTCAGTTTTGGTTTATTATATGTTTTGCATATTTTTATACCATTGCTTTTGGTTTCCTTATTGCACAATTGTTCATTTTGACATGAATCTGCACAACCATATCTGCTATGATAAAGTCATGATCAGGAAAGGCAATCTGCAAGTGTACTGAAAAATCAGTGTGTAACTACAATGCTGCCTTCATCAATCATCCTAGTTTTAATGAAGAAAAAACATACATGGTGCACTGCTGATAGCTTCCCTCTTGTAGCATATAGTTATTGTGACGATTGGGGAGAGATGGGCGAAGGCTGCCAGCCTAGTCAAATAGAATTTGATATATAATTCTGGCATTTGTAAATAATGTACAAATACAGGCATGTTGTCTTGAGTGAAATAGAACACTGTGAAATGTGGAACTGCAAAATATGTGACAACATTGCACTCTACTGGCCCAGTGAAGCATGTTGTACCCTTTCATGTTAGAATTCAGCTCCAGGGTGGCTGGATGAAGATTTCATGCCCATTGTTTTAAGGCTAAAGTTTATGACCAGAATTTAGATGTGGAAGGTGCTTTATTGCTCTAGTTTCTGTTAGAATATACATGTGAAATGCCTTGTATTGTTGTAAGTTTCTGAGGAGGTGTTAGATTGCTAAATGATTAAGTTTGTGGCCTGAGAACTCAGACCAAGTGTTTAAGATGATGCAATATGAATACTGGGATAAACTGTCAAAAATGATGTAATTTTGGGAGGGCCTTAGAGACATGTTTGTTAGTTGTTGTTGTTGTGTCTTTCGGCTTAGGGGTCACCACAGCGGAACTCTGGTCCACTAATGATTGGCAGAAGGTTTTTACGTGCCGAGTTGCCAGCCCTGACACAAAACCTTCAATGAAGGTATGCCCATTCACGCATGTCTCCAGACAGAAGACGCTCTAGCTAAGAATCGAACGGGACAACGTCTTACTGTCAGGAGACAGCGCTACCGCGGCACCAGCACCACTGAGACATGTTTGTTAGTAATGTTTAAATACTATTTATCACAAGAGACCTGGGAGCATTTTGATCTGGACATCTAACTCAGTACTCTGCCTTGTGCTCACATGTCAGTTTTAGCACTGTGATTTCTTGTAGGAATAGTTAAAGCTAGTAAAGATTAATTAGGTGTTTTTCTTTGAAATCAGACCTGTTCTACTGTATTATTTTAAGTTTCTGTGTGATCTCTGAACTCTTAGATATCTCTGTGGTGTAGTAGTTTTGTCTTGTGTTTTAATTATTTATTATTAAATATTTTTGAAACCTTCTACCTGTGGCTTAGTGAAGAGATAAGATCTAGAGTGCATTGCATATTTATAGAGGTTATTCTAATAGGCCACTCTAAAATAAGCCTTGACTGTTAGTCATACTACCATTGGATAATAATATTGCACAGTAATAATTGGACACCCTTTTAAGGGCCTTTTAGTAGCTGATATTATTAACTGGGTGGTGACAGTAATTACTACCATATACTCTGTGTAAAGGGGCACAGCTGGAGAATCTGTGTCAGCCTTTCCCAGGAGTGTCTGTGACGTTGTATAAATACTTATCTCAAAGTGTTTGTGTGTGTGTTGTGTCAGTTACTTGGCACGGACATGAAGCACTGGTTGGACAGAGAGGGTACTGGAGGTTCTAGCTTGCCCAGTTAGGCTGAGACCTGGACCCTATAGCTGTGCCAATGGGGAGTCTTATTGGGGTCCTGGTGAGCAAGGGAATAGCCAGCCCCAGACTGACTGTGATCTCTGTCTGCATTTAAGGGAAATTGTACTTTATTGTGTGTATTAGTTATCCTTTTCTCTTCTAGGAGACAACCTCCCTGGTGTTAGTGGTGAGGATTGAGGCTCCTTGATTGCTGGGCCAGGGCAAGGTCACCACAGTTGTATTCAGGACACAGTCTGCACATGCATAATTTTAAAGTGTGTTTTCAGCCACCCACTGATATTGTAGAATCTAAAGCACTTCTTAAGGATTAAGTGGAATCTACAGTTCCACAAAGAAATCCGAAAAAGGAAGTGCAAATTATGAATTATAAAAATTGTATTAAACAGCAAGTGCAGTAGAAAACAGTCCAGTTCTTGATTAGTAAACCTGTTCTAACCTTTACAAGATGAGACATACCATAAAGAGAATCTATTTATAGATGAACATGATTGCGCTGTTACACAAATGTCATATTAAAAGGTGAGATTATGCACCCCATGTTTGGAAAATTGAGCATATACAGCTTACATGTGTTCTGATTTTGCAATTCTAAAACTGTTTTGATATTCAGGTAAGCAAAGAAAAATATGCACTTAATACAGTCAGTAAGACCAGTGTACTGGCATTATTTAGGGCTATGTATAGTTCATTAAGAATACTTTTATTTTTTAATAAAATTTGTAAAAATCCCAGTGGACTATATTCAGCAAATCTATATAAATGAGCTTATTTGGTATCCATTTTATGTAATAAAGAGTTGGCTTGCATTTGACAGAGCAGGCTTTCAGCACCCCTCTCTCTCTCTCCCTAGCTACAAAGCTGAAAGACCTTGCAGTTGTGCCTTTCCTGATTGTTCATTCAGGTAAAGCATTTAATTCAGACATAACACATCCGATCAGGTAAAGCATTTAATTCAGACATAACACATCCGATCACTACCTGTAACATGTGCTTCCAGTCTTTTGGTGCTTCATTATAGATGAAGGTAACACGCCCAGGTAAATTAAAGCCACCCTCAATAAAAATGACTTGGTACCTTTGTGAAACATGTCTGTACACACAGTACTTGTATAATGTCTAGCCTGCCATAACACAAATACATAAGACTCATACCTCTCAACTGTACAAATTTTCGCAGAATGTCCAGATTTTTACCTCATATTTTTGGTCTGTTTTTCATAAAGTTATGGACTTCTGTCAAAAAAAGTAGCAAATCATTAAAGACTGAAGTTAGAAAATAATGACAGATATTTGAGTTTCAGACTTCATATCCATCAGAAAATTCATGCTAATGCAAAACCTGCTATTCTATCAACTTTCTAAGTTTGTAAAAGCGTTATTTAAAATGTGTCCCTATTTTTGGTCCTTTGTCCAGATTTCTTTCTCTAAGAGGTTGAGAGGTATGACATAAGTTAAAAGGTCTTTTAGCACCAAAACTATTTACTTCTTTTATATGAGTTGACATTGTATGCATACATGTCAGAAATTGTCAGATAAGGTTTTTTTCTGACACCACCTAACAGTTCTGATGTGTGATGCTAATACATGATACATTCAGAAATGACACATCTGGTATTGTGTGAAGTAGTAACACTGCACTATGCAGATATTATGATGTTATAAAACAATATTTTTTTTCTCTTCTTTTTCTAATTTAGAAAGAGCTATTGGTCTGTGCTACATGATATGAAAGACGAGGAACATGTTGTTTTCAAAGTCTGTTTTCAGCTCATTTAAATCAATTATTTTCTTTTATAGACACAGTCTTGTGGTAAAGTGTGAAAACATAATCATGAACACTTGAACAGCATTAGCATAGTTTGCTATACAACTTGTTGTGCATTCCAAATCACTTGAATGTGTAACTTGTCATGTCCTCTCAGTGTTAAAAAAGTCCTCTCCTCAGTGAACAATGAATTCATAGTGTTGCATTGTATAGTAAAGAGAACAAGTTAATACGTAGTAAAACAGTGTACTATCCATTGTGTAAAAAAGGACTTTCTTGTTTTTTGCAACTCCTCCTCCCAGAAATGCATGATACAGATGATTTATTCAGATGACTTATGTTAGTAAAGGACTCCTAAACTACTCTCCTAGAACACACTGGTTATTCTGTGTTAAAGTCTGTTATAAAAAAAAAAAAAAAAAACAGAAAAGGGGGCTACATTTTTTAGAATGGTTAAGTTGGCCTCATTGTAGTGCAAAATATATGAAACTCAGAAAAGCACATAGAATGCATTCCCTTTTCTTAGGTGACCAGCTTTAGGAAAAAAAAATGAAAGGAAACAGCTTTAACTCCAAGGCTTATATGTGAAAGGCTCAGGATTTTGTGAATATCTTTCACTTTCATCTGTGGAGGTGGAAGAAAGCATGGTATTGAAATAGCTTTCCTCCCAGTCGAATTGTTCTTGATGAATTCCAGAAGCTTAGGAAGGAGGAAATTGGCCGTGTCCCTATTCAGTGATAGTGACCAGGCAGGTCACTGGAGAAAGATAAGAGCAGAATAATGAAGTGATAGGGCTTGCCAACAAAATCAAGGGAGAGCATTTCCCAGGGGGATTCCCAGGCTGTTAGTGTCCAGTTTGGCAGTTTTCCTAGTTTGATTTAGTCCTCTGTGTATTGTTTACTACAGGGATCAAAACTTTGAAGGGAAATGATGAATTAACAGTATAATGTACTTCAAGTTCACATAGCTGCAATTTTTTAAGTGCCGATTCATGTGCATTCTGCTAATCACTAGTAATTTAAGCTCACTTTTATCAAGGATAACATTCATATGTCCAGGGGAAAAAGAGGAAGGAGTATCTGAAGTCTCTAAACATGCATGTGCAATTAATTTAATTTCATTGGGCAGTCCAAAGTTTATTTACTAGAAGATGAAATTCTGCAGTAACGAAACAGTTTTTTGTAATGTGACTAATCCTTGAAAAATGCATCATAAACGTATTATTGTTCACTGGAATTAATTTCTCAGTTAGATGTTTAGTAAACTCAGAATCATGTGGTATTAAATAAGATGTAGTACTAATCTGCCTAAAAAAGAAAGTTTTATACTTTGCATCAGCAAGACAAACAAAACTCTGGTATTTCAATTTCTGTTGTAACAGGTGCCTCAAAAGAAGCAATGATCACCATGAATTATATAACTTTAAAAGATTAAAGGGATGATACAAATTCTCATTATCACAAATGTAAATAACTGTAACTCAGACAAAATGCAAGTAGGCTTTCCTTGAGTATAAGTTATACATTATTCTGACTGGGGTCTCTGATTATAACCAACATTTACTGTGTGTTCAAGGAATGGAAGTCAGGAAATTCATTGCAAGAGTGAGACTCAGGAGGTTAATTGTGACATATATTTCAAGAACATACTGCATAGGATGTGATCAGAGAAATCTGGTAACAGTTTGTAATAACTGGAGCTTTGGCTTTGTATTATACTTATTAGGAAATAAAGTGCTAGAGTACAAATTGTCTCACAGCATTGAACACTGCAGTAAACTTAGTGCTGTTTCACAGGCAGCAGCCAGAAGTGAAGCTAACCTCTCATAGTCCATCAACTTTAAACCCTGTTACAGACTGGGAATTTGCCTTTCCTTGTTGTTTTGCAATTTAGGAATTGTTATATATGTGTGTGTATGTATGGAGCAGTGGTGCAGCAGTGATGTTGTTGCCTCATAGCAAGAGGTTCTCTGGTTCAATTTTCAGCTGGAGTGCCTTCTGTGTGAAGTCTGCATGTCCTCCCTGCATTTGTGTAGGTTTCCTCTGGGTGCTCTGCTTTCCTCCCACATTACACAGACATGAGTCTGGAGCATTTCTCCCCAAGCCTCCTCTGCAAGTTGGGTTCCTATTACATTATCGAACTTCCAGAAGGTCGAACACCAGATGTTCGAACTTGGAAGATCGAAATGTAATAACATTGATTTTCCCAAGGAAAAAATTTGCTGTTCCGAAAAACACATACACAACACAAGCACACCAAAAACCTTATAAACCTACACTAAACTGTACATACACAACTACCTATGGACTAACCTTATCCCAAATCCTAACCCTAAGGTCCGTCACTATCGCACACTTACCTTACCTGCACCCTAACCCTAAAGTCTGTCACTATCGCACACTTACCTTACCCCACACCCTAACCCCAACATCCGTCACAATCGCACACTTACCTTAACCCGTTCCGTAACTTTCACACCACAGTGGAGAAAATGTCAAAGCTGCAGAAATGTCCAGCCAAATTCTTTCCCTGGGAAAGAATTTGGACTTCCGCGGCTTCAACCTTTTCATCTTTCGAACTTCCAGGTTCGAACTTCTGATGTTCGACCTTCTGGAAGTTTGATTAGGTAATAGGAACCCCTGAAAATTCACTTCATTCCAAGTCGGACTTTCCCGGTAAACAAATGCTAAATAAATAAGTATATATTAACAGGGGGTGTAGGGTGCAGAGGTGTTTGCACCTTTGAATAATATAGTATTTTATGTTTTTTTTTTTTTTTTTGTGCGGTTTGATCTTTTAGCTCAATCTTGTTTTCATTCATGAGTGTTTGCTGTTTCATTAAGTAATCATATATTTGATATGACATAGTAAGATAAAGGAAAGGAAGGCTGGAGTAGACCACTTTTAGTACTTTCATTTTAAAGAGAGACTTTGGAAATGTTCAATGGTAATAAGGCACACTGTACCCCAAAGTTCTGGGCTGTGCTGTCATACATCCACTACTTTGGAATTTTCACTGTAAAGTTACATGATCTTTTTGGATGAGTGCAGAATAATATCCAATTTCTTTGATGTTTAGTACTGCACCCCTCTCCAGGGTCATGTTATTGTGGAGTGATAATAAAGTAGCCATCCTCATTATGAGGTGTAGAGGGGATTTAAACCCTGCAAGACTGGTGTACAATAGAGCTGATTTCTAGTTTCCATTAAAATGTGATTAATGATTAGCCAGCACTTCTGCTGTGGGGCCTCCTGGCAACTTTTATTTTTCAGTTTCAGATCCATCCTTTTCATCTTGCAACAGGTGATCTTTACAAAATTGCATTCCAATCAGGACTGCGTCCCTTTAAAAAATGTGTGTGTGTGTGTGTGTGTGTGTGTGTGTATATATATATATATATATATATATATATATATATATATATTTATATATATCTATATATATATCTATATATATATATATATTTATATATTTATATGGGTCTACTTCATTTGATCGAAAGACCATTTGACCTAAACCCATTTGATCAAAAGTTCATGTGATTGAAAACCAGTATTCAAGGCATAAAACTGGGATTTGTCCCTCTCCCCAGTGTCGTGCAACCCTGGAGTTGGTATATATAGTTACGAGGGGTGTGGGGGGCAAAACCCCCCACCTATTTTCATTTAAAATCTGTACCTTTTGTTTTATTTTCTTTTAAAGGAAACTAGGTGGGGACTGTGCCCCCACACCCCCCCCTAACTATATATACAACTCCAGGGTCACATGACATTGGGGAGGGGGACAAATCCCTGTTATTTGCCTTGAATACTGGTTTTCGATCAAATGAACTTTTGATCAAGTGGGTTTAGGTCAAATGATCTTTTGATCAAACGAAGTAGACCCATATATATATATATATATATATATAGAGAGAGAGAGATATGTATAATATATACACACACATCTGTGTGTGTTTCTGTATTCCATTTATATACATACGATCACAAACAAAGGCAGAAATGGAGGCATAGGCGGGTTCCTATTATGTTATCGAAAGATAACGTAATCAAATGATCAAAACTTTGAAATGGCAGCATTTCGAAGACTGCATTGTGGGATCGCTGCACAGTGAGGATTGGAATATTTGCCCTTTCCTCACTGTAGTGTGATCTTGGAGTTGGGATATATATTTAGCGGGGGGTGTGGGGGGCACAGCCCCCCACAATACAAGCTTTGAAATGCTGCCATTTCGAAGTTTTGATCGTTCAATTACATTATCTTTCGATAATGTAATATGAGCCCTGCACAGGCAGAGAAGTTTATGCAGAATAGAAGGGAAAAACAAATACAAATAGGACAGAAATTTCATACCTGGAGGTTGATTTAGTTTGCATTTCTGTGTTAAAACTCAATCTTTCTAAGTTAATGACACCACTGCTTGATGCAAATATCGGTTTATCAGAAACTCCTGTCTAATGCTCCAGTTATAGAAGAAAACCAGCAGTATCAGATCTGCATTTAGTCAAGTCATCATTATCATATTATCAACACCCTCAATTTTCCCCATTTTTTTATTCACTGTCAATCTTGGCCTTAGGTAGCTGCCTAAGGTACTGATCACACCACTCTGGTATGGGTGCTTTTCTGTTTTTTATTTATCTTCTTAAAGTGAAAGAATGTGCTGCCCCTTTAATGTAAGGGACTAATTAAATGCATGCTTTGCAATGCCCCTATTCCAAGATACGTCAGCTACAGCACCCTAGGAGGGAAGTGTTGTAGATCTGGCTATTCATTTTGTTTGTCTACTCCATCATGCCCAAGATATACCTAGGCAAAGAATCTAGTATACCATGGGTGGGACACAGTAAATTAATACATTTCAAACTGTGTGGGAATATCTGCAGTGCAAAAAGAGAGCTGAGGAATATTTTTTTTAATGTTTGTTAGGGAACCAAAGACATTGGATGGATAGCAAGTCCTACCATAGTTTTCAATTGTTCCTGATTTTGCAGTGCATCCCTGATGTCATGTGACATGCTTCCCCTGCTCTTTATAAAATTTTCCTGGTAAATTGCTGAGGATAACAGTCAGTCAGAAATGTGAGATATTGTGTTCCATACTTTGTAATCATCACAAAATGCATATTGATGCAAAACCTGTTGTTGAATTAACTAAGTGAATTAGACTTGCATGTAAAAAAATAGCCTTCTTTTTGGGTATTATAACTAATGGCTGCTGTTTGCACATTATTCTGACCTTGCAGAATTACTGTGATACTTTGATGTCTGCATGGCTACTGTTTCCATGGAAAAAAAACTAAAGTGCAACACATGGTTGTGACGCCCACAACTGCTACCAATATGTGTCATCCCCATGCTGGGCGAGTAGTCAGGCAGCCTGAATCCTCACCACTGACACTGGAGAGGGACGTGCACTTGGAATACAAATTGATGCACTCAGTTTTTCCAGATGCAGACCTCTCTGCATCAAATACAGTTTCCCTTAAAAGTACACAGGGAACATACTCAGCCTGGGTCTGGCTGTCTCTATATCTGTCTCCCTCCAGATCCTCAATACTGTTACAGCTGTAGAGTAAGGTCCTCAGCTGAGTGTCCAGGCCAAGTCCTCCAGCACCCTCTCTGTAAGTCCAGTGCTTCATGTCCCTGCCCCAGGTAGCTGACACACACACACTGAGAGATTTGATTTTTCTCTCACACACAACCCTGGGAAAGGGTGGCACGGATGTACCTGCTGTTCCCCTTCTGCCCATAGTATAAGGTAGCTATCACTGCCACTAGACACTTAACAATCAGCTACTCTAAGGCCCTTAACAAAGGGTGCCCAGTTATATTGTGCAATATTAATACTAATACAAATTGTAGTAGTTCACCAAGATGGCTAGGCCTTCTGGAGTGGCCCACACAGTATCACTAAATAAATATAAGTACTGTCAAAGGTTAAGTACATTCTAAAATAATCAGCCAAAATAAAAAAAAATAAATATATTTAATAATAAATTATAAAAGAACATGAAAATAATGAATATATATTCACAGTAAGCCACAGAGTTCAAATCACAGAAAATATTGAAAACAACACTGATGGACAGATTTATACAAATAAGGAAAAACAATCTCTAAACTAGCCTTCAGTATATTCCTGACTGAATTTAAGAGAATTTTGCTGTTCCCTAGTAACTTACATGGGCAAGGAAAGATGAAATGCGTGTGCAGTCTTTCTAGTCAGGTTTCCAAACAGAATACTCTGTATACTGAGATTTTTCTTGTAACATCTAAAATATAATTTCCAAGAGGACTGGCAGAATGACCTCTTCTGGTCACCTGACTAGGTTCTCACAATATCTCCTTTTGAAGTTGAGACAAGGCTTTAGCAGACTGCTACAACACACATGTAGAGCTTTTATGGCAGTGCCTGGAGCCAGAAATATTTACAACACTTCTCCCCTTCTTTACAAAAGCTAGCAGATAATGGCTGCTTTCAGACCTCTCGTCTCTGGGCCTACTCAGCACTTCAGCACTGTGGGGTACTGTTGAATGATTTAACAGCTCATTTGCATTTCCCTTATTTTTCTTAAAATAAGCCAGCTGTTTCACTATTGCTGTGCTAGTATCCTCTATTAAAGCATATACATTTAATTCAAATACCATAATACATGTACATTTCTCGTCATTTCATCATGGTGGACTGTTGATGCATTTTACACAATTACTACAAGCAGAGCACACAAATACATTTTCAGCAAAAGCATCTGTGCAAATCAGCTTGCTATACAAATGGCATAGAATTAGTTATAAAATTCCAGCTAGCTGTGCTGGAACAAGTCATACATCCACTGCCCTACGTCTCTGTCTTAGGTATACACAGATGTGACTATAACTGCAGTGCAAGGGTGGGAGCTATTTCTAGAATGTAACTGATTTTGTTTTCTTTGTTTAAACAGTCACAGTCTGGCCTTGCTTGATTAGTGTGCATTTGTATGATTAATATGATTTGTGTGAGGCAATATGGAATACTTTAAAATGTGGCTACTATGTGCATAGAGCAGAGCTGAAATTGAGTATGTGGCTGCATACCTTTCAAATATCCCTGTTTATGACTGAAAATGTGTCTCTGTCTCTCTTAATCCCTCCAAAAATTGGGTATTTTCGTGAAAAGGAAGGTGAATTCCACTTAATAAACAATGACAATAATTAAAATTCTAGATGTCTTTTACCTCAGAAAATGTATGTTAATCCTCATTCTCTTATTATGTCCACTCAAGTTAATAATATAAATGATTCTAGAGGTAAAAAGTTAAGAGCTATGCTTAGCCATCATGTTGTATTACAAACTGAAGTGCAAACAGAAGTAACTATGCATGCTGTATGGGAGTTGACATTTGAAATTAACTGGCCCTTATGTTTGCTCAGTTTAGTCAATTACTGGCTGGTTTTGCATGGCTAGCATGCATTTATGTGAAGTAAGACAAACTACTTAACTGGGCATGTGAGATATGCACAGACAAAGTGTTATAATGCTTGGTGCTGTCTGCAGAGGAACATGACTAACTGCCTGCTGTTACCTGCCTGTTGGTACTTGCTCATTATTGTGGCTTTGCAGGTCATATATGATTTTTATGAAAGAGCTGTGAAGCAGCTTGGAACACTTTAATGTGTACCAACTATTTTATAAGTAGCTAAGGTGAAATATGTCACATGCCCATCCTTTTATCACAGTCTGACATTTGAATTGTACTCAGAAGTGGCAATAACTGCTTGTTGGGGAGCTTCAGGATGAAACTAACTGATCAGTTTGTAATTTGCTAAGTTTAATCAGTGATAGATAGACAGACAGAATGGGAATACAGTGCAACCCAGAATATTGCAGAATTTTAAAGCTTCTGGTGGCCTCCACACCCCAATGTTGTATAAGGAGATTTAGACAAAGGCTTAGCAGTAGCCTTTATCCTGAACTCTGCCTGGTCTAAAACTAGCCATACTCAGATGTGTAATCAGAAAATCACTATAGCTGGTGTCATGGGCTAAAAAGATGTAATTATTTCAACAATTTTCTTCTCAAAAGGTTTGCACAAAGGGTCACTATAACCTGTATAGCAACATGTTAGAAACATTACTGTTATCATTATTTCTTGACTTTCTTCACAATCAAACATAAGGTGTGTACACAGAGAGGAAGGAGGCATGTCTAGTTTGAAATATGTTGTTTGCTATTTGTTCACTTTTACCCCAGTCTGAAATCAGAGAGGTGCATAGAATGAGGCTGTCTTTCTGAGGTAAGGATGAGGAGGAATGCATATGACTAATGAGAGAGTATACAGTGTTACTCTCTTTTTGGGGTGGTGGGAGAAGGGAGGCAGGTACAATTATGAGATTTTATTTATGAATCCTACTTGACATTTGTTGTCTCAATTTATTGTGAACTGCTATTTTGTCAGCATTAAGGCCTGGATACAGCTTAATTCTTCCTTGAAATAAAAAGCATAATAATAAGACTGACTTTCTCTCTTTGTTTACTTGTGATATTTTCCATGCTATTGTTATCAAAAGCTTGGAAAAATCTCTAAAATGCATGTCAGAGCATCTCTGAGCACATAGGTTCAGGGGCCTCCAACCCCCCCCCCCAACTGATGTGCATGGAGGGGAGGCAGTGTACTGCAGGGGACATCCATCAAGCCCTTTGCTTAGTGCACAAATTCATTTATGACTCTCCCAGCATGGTTTTGGGGTACCATATCAACTATTGCCATCTCTCCCTCTCAAGGTACTAGCCTGCCTTCTTTGACTGTCATGTCTAATTATTGCAGGTCTTCTCTCATGCAATTAATCCATCTCTCTCTTGGCTGGATGTCCTCATCCCTTTTTGACTTCTTTCTATCTCTCCCAAATCATCTTTAACAGATTGTCGTCTGCTTCCCCCCACATGTGACTAAGCCACCTTAATCTTTTCTACTTGACCTTGTCTGCAACTGGGGCTACCTTGACTTCCATTCTTTTGTCCTCACATCATCTATTATACTTCAGTATATTTATTTTAATGTAAATCTTAAGCTTTATAACACAGTTGAGTATATTGAATTCATGTGGTGTCCTCACTGTTGATGCACCATATCTCATCAGCAGCTGGCTGCCTTAATTCCTACCTCCTCCCATTAGTTTGCCTTTGAGGTTTTTTACTTCCTCCTGGTATGATTATAGTATTTTAATACCTCTTTCCATTGCTTTTTCATTTTCCCTCTCTGCCTTTCCTCATCTTAATGAGTTTATGTCATCTTTTCTCCATATCCGGGAACTTCTTGTGTATTTCATGTTAACATTTTGTTTTAGTTCCCTTCCAGTTCTGAATGATGATGATGGTTTAACCTTCTGTACTCATCAGTGTGAATAATGTTAATTTCTCTTTATTTTCCAGATGCTTTCCTCTTTCTTTATACCCCTTACATAAAATTCACAAGTATACTCTGCTTCCTTTTGAAATGTCTCCCCAAATCTTCTGTGCCTGCTTCTAGACTTTTTTGCCCACCCATAGTCCTTGAACTTGAGCATCATTCCTGCCTCTTCCTCCTGAAGCCTACACATCCAGTATCCTCCTTTTGCCTTCCATTACCAATCTCTTGGAGGTTGCACACAATCTATGCAATATTCTCAGGCTTTGATTTCCCATTGTTTATACTTTCTGTATGTGCTTCACTACTTGAATTGTCTTTTGCCAGTATCCTGCAACTCCCTTTCCATCCTTTCTTCGTTTCAGAATTCTTTCTCTTTTGCTCCCTTAATACTTCATAGATCTGATTGGTCTTTTACCTCCCTAACTACTTCCATTTCTTCTAGGGTGCAACTCTTCTCATTCCGTTTTCTTTCCATTCCTAGCAGTTCCTGTCTCCTGGTGTACATTATCTTTTTTCCATGTTTCCCTGATTATTTAGCAATTCCAGCACTGGGCCACTGATATTCAGTATTTCTGTATTGACTCTTCATGTTGTTTTAAATCTTTCCTCACCATCAATTTCTCTACATACTAAATAATTTTCATATTCTATTCTACTTCTCCATATTTCATTTTTCTTCCCTATCGTTACACCCACCCTTCTACTCACCATAGTACTTTGAAGATGTTCTTCGTTCCCCATTGCTGCAGTCCTAACTATTGGGTATAGTCCGCATCCAGTCGGCCCGAATACCAGAGTATAAGGCTGACGTCGGTCAGGGCGCATTAGACTGACGTCAGTACGTCAGGGTACTAATGCGCATGACCGACGTCATATCCTCAGTCTTTTTTGTTGCATGGTCCGATGCAGAAGCAATTTTGCGAGTGCAGGTTGGCGTTCTGAAATACTTCCGAAACCGGAGTTTCAGACCGAAACAGAGTTGGCTAAGTACCCCGTTGGGGAACATTTTGGTTTTTTCTTGCCTCAGTATTTTACCGGATGTCAGAAAAAGTGAATAACTGTATTTCTTGTGGGAAACAGATACCTCATAGGGATTACCATACCTTGTGTATACCTTGTTTAGGGCCTGAGCACGACGTTGTTGGTTGCCGCTCTTGTGCTAGGTTTAACAAACGCACTATTAAGAGGAGGTTAGACTGTGCCAGGTTAGTGTTTGGGAAGCGTTGCAATTATAAAATGCCGTCGGATGTTCCGACGCCCGCTTCGTCCAAGAAGCGCAAGGACAAAACAGCGAAGCCTAGGGTTGATGAACCGGCAGTCCCGGACGTCGGTTCTTTAGAAGGCTCAGTGGAGCCAGAGGTTTTGCCAGGAGTTTCCATGGAGTCCCAGGCAGAAACTCTACTGTTACAGGATGTGCCTTCTCAGGAGGTAGGCCAGGCTGAGGGGGCTTCTCAGGTGACTGTTCTTCCCTCTCTTCCCAAGGTAGTTAGAGCCTCTCCTTCTGTTGCCAAAACTTCTTTGAGAGGTAGGCCTAGTTCAGCTTCAGTGGGGGCTTCTCCTAGCATTTCGGGTTCTGTACCTAAGAAACATATGCTTAAAATGGCAGAAGATTTGATTACTATGATTAGAGGTTCTATGCCCCCGCCTGATAAGAGGCCTAGGGTGGAACCGGAGTTTGATAGTTTTGAACAGTGTTCAGAGGCTTCAGAGTCTTCTGCGGAAGACTTGCAGGAGTATCCTACTTATTCTGATTCTGATGTGGATGATTCCACTCCTACAGCTTCTCCTCCTGAGGATTTCTCATTTTCAGAGACTCTGCATTCCATGAGGGAGCACTTTAAATGGGAAGGCCAGGATTATTCTGATACCAGGAAAAGGCTTAGGAATTCTTGTTTTTACCCCAGCATAGGCCCTTAGCTATTCCTCCTGTGTTGAATGTGGTGGAAGATGTTTTGCAGAGGCTTCCCTGAACCCTGATTCTTTGCCTCCTGCTCCTGTTAAGCCTGATAGGTATTATAGGGTGCCGAAGCTCATAAGTATTTGTTTAAGAGTCCTAGGGCGGACCCAGAAACTATTTCTCAAGGGCCTAAAGGTGTTAAAGCTTCTGTGGTGAAAATCCTGTTCCCACTGATAAAGAGGCAAGGGCTTTGGATAGGTGGGGAAAGAAAGTGTATACTTCTTCCACTCTAGCCATGAGAGCATTGAATTGTCAGTTTCACATGCTAAAATATCAGAATTATCTCCTTTCACAATTGAAATCTAAGGTGGATGCTTTGGCGGAAGGTATTGAGTGTAAAGAGTTGCTGGATTTGGTTCATGTGTCTGAACAAGTGGGTAAGCATTCTTTGCAATGTGGTTTTGATGCTGTACAGGCCTCCTCGAGGGTGGCTGCTACTAGTTCTGTTCTTCGCAGGCATGCCTGGTTGAAGGATCAGAATTTAGCTGAGCATGTTAAGACAAGGATTTTGGATGCTCCTTTACAGTCTGATGTGTTGTTTGGATCGCCTGTGGAAGCAGTTTTAAAGAAAATGGAGGACAAAGCTAAGTCTATGCAAACTGTTAAAGATTTTTTGCAGGTGCAGCCACCGAAGTTTAGTAGAAATTGGCCTGCTAAGGGGTGGACATATCCTGCTTATGATTCCCAGTCTAGGGGTAGGTCTAGACGTGGTAGGGGCAGGGCTCAAGGTTCTTTTAGGCCTAGAACAGGGAGTTCACCTGCTCAGACTTCTGGTGAGGGCAGGGGTCAGTCCTTTCGTAAACAGACCCAATGACCTGTCTTTTCAGCTGCCAGTGGATTCCCGTCTGGCAGCTCCTTTGGGAGGAAGACTGTCTCTTTTCAAAGAAAATTGGGATTTAATTACTCAAGACAAATGGGTGTTGGATATCATTCACCACGGTTACAGATTTTATTTCCATACAATGCCCCCTTCAAAGGCATGCCAGACGTTCCTCCTCCACAAAGAAAAGAGGCTCACAAGCAAGTTTCTCAGTTACTCCAGATAGGGGCCATTCAGCCAGTCCCTGTATCAGAAAGGGGCCTAGGATTTTATTCTCGCCTGTTCCTAGTACCAAAGAAGGGGAACACGTGGAGACCAATTTTGGATTTATCTCTCCTCAACACTTTTCTGGACATTCCCAAGTTCAAGATGTTGACGTTACAACAGCTTTTACCTCTGCTGGGCAAAGGTCACTGGATGGTAACTTTAGATCTCAAGGAAGCTTACCTTCATGTGCCTATAAGGCTAAGTTGCAGGAAGTATCTGCGGTTTCGAGCTGGAAATTCTCATTATCAGTTCTCTGCATTGCCCTTTGGCTTATCTACTGCCCAGAGTATTCACAAAGGTTCTGGCTCCAGTGATAGCTTACTTCAGGCTTCAAGGAATTCAAATCTATCCTTACTTGGACGACTGCCTGATTCTGGCTCAAGAAAAGGAAGACCTTCTACAGCATCTGGAACATGTCATAGCAGTGCTAAGATGCCTAGGGTATTCTGTGAACGAAATAAAGTCCAGTCTAGTACCCTCTCAAGACATGTGCTTTCTGGGTGTGAGACTGAATACAGCAGCCCAGATGGCCTTTTAACCCCGGACAAACAAAAGAGTCTATCACTTTACTTCCATCAACTATCTCATCAGTCCGTGCTGACTGCAAGGACAGTCCTTCAAGCATTAGGGTTCATGGCATCTTGTATTCTGGTGCTTCCCAATGCCAAACTGCATATGAGGAAGCTACAATGGTATCTCAAAATGTATGGACACAGCACTGCCAGGATTTGGACACTGTCATTCAAATAATACCTTGCCTTCACAAAGAATTTCTGTGGTGGGCTCAGGAATGTCACCTAAACAAGGGACTCTCTGTGACCCGGCCAGAGGCGAGTCAGATTTTAACGACAGATGCCTCGGACATTGCTTGGGAGCTCATCTAAATGGAAAGTGGATACAAGACAAGTGGCCTGCCAGACTACAGCATCTACATATCAACATGAAGGAGATGTTAGCAGTCCAGTTTGCATTAATGGCTTTCAAGGAGTTACTTCTTCCAGGGCAGGTGTTGATTCTAACAGACAACACAACTGTCATGTGGTACATCAACAAGCAAGGGGAACACATTCTTATCCTCTATGCAGGCAAGCAATGATTTTATGGGAGACTGCGCTAAGCTTGCAACTAACTCTTCAGGCAAGGTTTCTGCCGGGAGCACAGAACTCCTTAGCAGATGTGTTAAGCAGACAAATCATGGATCCCCACGAGTGGAAACTGGATCTTCATGTATTTCAAAAATTGACAGTGTCATGGGGAACTCCAGACATAGATCTGTTCGCTTCTCCACTAAACCACCAGCTGCCACAGTATTGCACAAAGGGGTTTCATCACACAGCTTGGAAAGTGGATGCTCTGTCTTTCAGTTGGAAAAACCTTCATGTGTATGCCTTTCCTCCTCTGCCTCTTCTTCCAAAGGTACTATTAAAGGTCAGACAAGACAGGCCAAGGATGATTTTGATAGCTCCAGATTGGCCTCGGCAACACTGGTACCCACTACTACGGAGTCTGGTAAGGAAGCCTCCATGGCCTTTACCTCTGATTCCTCATCTGTTATCCCAGAAGGATGGTCATCTGCTCAATGTCAAGCTTCACTTTCTTCATCTAACAGCCTGGCATCTTCTGTGTTGAAACACAGCAGGTCTCAACTTCCTCAACAAGTTTTAAATGTGATTATGGAAGCTAGAAGACCTAGTACAAGGAAAGTGTACGCAGAAAAATGGAAGAGATTTTTATTTTGGAGTACAGCAAAGAATTTGCAGGTTTCTGAGCCTAATTTGAGTGTGGCTCTTCAATACCTTACTGAGTTATTGGACAAAGGTTTGTCCTTCTCTTCCATTAAGATTCATGCTGCAGCAATTTCAGCTCACTATGATTGTGACCCACCATTGTTTTCGCATCCTTTGTTCAAGCAGTTTCTTAGAGGGGCAAAGAATATAAGACCCCCACGTAGAGCTCCTACTCCTGCTTGGGATCTCAATTTTGTGTTGGAAAAACTTACTCTACAACCTTTTGAGCCTGCGGCTACTGCTGAATTGAAATATTTGTCATGGAAGACTGCTTTTCTGTTGGCTATTACTTCTGCAAGAAGGGTGTCTGAGTTGCAGGCCCTTATGGCAGTGGAGCCATTTTTGATTTTCCATAAGGATAGGGTATCATTACGTACTAATCCTTCCTTTATGCCTAAGGTGGTTTCTAGTGTGGCTTTAAACCAAACTATTCATTTGCCTACTTTTTATGCAGACCCCCAAAATAAAGGGGAAAAGATTTTGCACACTTTAGATGTACACAGGCAATTGCGTTATTATTTAAGCAGGACTAAGGATTTTAGGCAGTCTCAGCAGTTGTTTGTTTCTTTTGCTTTGAGTTCACAGGGCAAGCCTGTGTCAAAACAAACTATTTCTAGGTGGATTGGCTTTTGCATTGCATTTTGTTATTCCCATCATGGCAAGGAGATTCCAGTTGGGATTAGGCCTCATTCCACTAGGGCTACTGCCACTTCAACAGCATTTCTAAGGGGGGTGGCAACTAAGGATATTTTGGAAGCAGCTACTTGGAGTTCAGTGCATACTTTCTCTAAGCATTATCACCTTCCTATCTACTCTAAGTCTAGGGCTGGTTTTGCCACAGCTGTTTTGCAAGGCATGTTGTCAGCTCCTGCTTCTTTATGATTTGCCAGCCTCCCTTACCTCTGCTTTGGGATTCTACCCAATAGTTAGGACTGCAGCAATGGGGAACGAAGAACATAGTACAGTTTTGTACCTACCATAAATGTAGATGTTCGAGGATCCCATTGCTGCAGTCCAATTTACCCTCCCTCCTTCCCCTCTGTCTTTAGGGGTGGTTGTGTAGGTGAGGTTACATGCTTATATTTTTTGTATATATTCTTGTATATATTGTACATATTTTTGGTGCAGGTATTTTGGGCCTTGTCTTTTTAGGGTCTTCTGACATCTGGGGCAAGAAAAGACTGAGGATATGACGTCAGTCATGCGCATTAGTACCCTGACGTACTGACGTCAGTCTAATGCGCCCTGACCGACGTCAGCCTTATACTCTGGTATTCGGGCCGACTGGATGCGGACTATACCCAATAGTTAGGACTGCAGCAATGGGATCCTCGAACATCTACATTTATGGTAGGTACAAAACTGTACTTTCCCTTTATCCCACCTCATGCATCTGAGTTCTTTTAGTGCTTCCTTATTCATGTGCTTTAGTAAGCTTCTCCATATCTCTCTCACCCTTACTCTCTTTTGCTTCACACTCTTCTAATATGTTTCTATGCAGTGAATGATGTTACATACCAGTGCACAGCTGGGATATGTAGGAGTCCCATCACCCCTTTTCCTATTCTCATTTTTGCCTTGTTCACTCTTTCCCCCTTGTCATTTATTTTATGGGTCTATCTGTCTGCTGCAGTGTACATGCAGGATTATTGCTAGTATCATCATCATCTTTGCTGCATTAATTCTTCTAAGCAATGTAAAAGTCTCCTGTCCCCCTGGAGGGTGTCCCATACATTTTTCCAGCTTCCTTTATGTTTTCCCCAATTGTCTAGCTCTCTGCTTTCCCATCATAGAGCCCTAGGTATTTAGGAAACCCTCCTTTATAGTTCCCATTGCTGCATATACATCCTCTGACATTAACATGGAGTCATCTGCATATAATACAAACTGAGGCGTTATCCCCTCATTTTCTTCAAGCATTGCTATATTGTCTGAATGTCACTGCCTCGGTCACAAATATGAACAGGCGTTGAGACAGTGATTATATCTGTATGGACCATAGGTAGGTACTAGGCTATCGGCCCTCGTGCCTATACAAGCCCAGCCAAAAAAGTTAACCTGGCTTTTGCCACCCAAGCTTTGTCGCCACAGATTCTCCTCTATTTATGAGTATTTCAATTTCTAGATCATGGCATATGGTCTGTATCCAATGGATGAATGTTTCCCTTACCTCCCTTTGCTGCAGTGTTTTCCATAGGAATTCCCAAATCCTGCTTTTAACTTCCTGCTTCTGTTCCTCTCTGTGCGTAAACTCCAGTAGGACCTGCATTTCTCTCCCTCAAAAAGTCATGTTGCCCTGATTGTATTTGGGAAGTACTTCAGACAGTCTTCCTGCCATTGCCTTTGCCATGCTTTTGATATCTGCATTAATCAAAGAGATATGCCTATAATTTCTTACTTTCTCCCTTTCTCCTCCCTCTTTAGGTATCACTGTTATCCCAGCTGTCCTTATACTTTTATGTATGTGGCTGAGTCCTGTATTCTCTTGCATTCCTTCTCTAGAACCTTCCACATTTTCTACCATCTCGTTTTATATAAGTCTAGGGGGAATTCATTTGGCTTTCCAGCTTTCGTCTCCTTCATCTTGTACATCACTTTCCTTATCTCATCCCTTGTTACGTCTGCATTCAGCTTGTGTCTTTGTTCATCCTCCAGTATATATCCATCAACATTCTTTCCCCATTTTTTTCTGAAACTTCTGGCCCTTCCTGTTTGTAAATCTCCCGATAGCATGTCTTGAATCATTCCCTGACTTGCTCATTCTTTTTTAAGTAGTCTCCATCATCTTTCCTTATCCTCTGTACCCATCTCTCTGTCTCCCTGCCTTCCTTTTCTTCTTGTTTTATGTCTTGTGTAGCTGTTTCCCTTATGCCTTTGTTGAATTTCTTGCTCTGTAATAACTCTACTCTCTAGGCCTTTTTTTGTGATTTGTAGTGCTTCCCATCTATTTTCACTTCTTTAGTTTTCTTCTTTTGACACTTCTTGATGTTCCTCATTCTTCTTAATCACTCTTTCCCCTCTCCTTTCCTCCTCATTAGTTTTCTCTTGGCAATGATCTTAATGCTATCCCACCAGTGTTCTTGGAGTTTGTCCTTATTTTGTATTGTCATGTATTGGCTCCTTTATTAGTCCATAGTGTTTCCTTGCAATCTGTCTCCTTCCATTTATAGCTAAGCCACTTCCACCCCTTTTCACTGTTTTTTTTGTTCCTGCACACTTACCTGAAGTTTCACTGCTGTACAATCTTATATGCATCTCTCTTGTAATTGGATTGCTTTTATTATTTCAATTAGCTTTGCCTTCCCCAGGAAGCTGTCTAACCTACTTGCCTGTGCAAAAATGTTTTTTTTTTGAGGGTGCATTTTTTTCTAACTGGCATGCCTTTCCAGTACTGATATCAGTCTTTTTTTTTTTTTATATTACTGAGTTCATATTCATTGGTCTCCCCTCCGCAGTGTTACTCATTGTTCTGCTACTCTATTTTCATTTGTGTGATGATTCAACATTTTTGTATTTGAAATGTTTATAGCTCTTTACTGTGCTATCTATTTACCATTATTTCTTTATTTCACATTGGTCTATGGATGTTCTTTACTTTTCCCTCACTTCTCCCATACATTCATTTTTGTATCCGTCAGTTGTTACATAAGCAATTATTTTTTTCCTACACTTAAACTCATGTCCACTATAGCTTAATGTACATCATTAAGCCTTTATGGAAAAATATGTTGCTTACCTTGAAGTCGTCTTGCCACTATGCTTCCATTACCCATAATTACCCTGGGAAACTATTCACTTTAACCTATTGTTTGTAAAGTTTTAATGTTATATTCCCTGATGTGTGTTTTTCAAGGTAAGTATCTGTTTTATTTAACAAATCCTTCTTACACTCTCCACAGTCACCTGTCTTTCAGGGTCCATTCCTTTCACTTATTTATTGCTTGACTCTTTCTATAGTCACTTTCAGTCCTTCTGTAAGTCTGCCTTCCACCTCTTTGACTTTGCCACCATCATAACTGGTTCTATCAAGCTTCAGTCACTTCCACGTCACTCAACACATCAGATGCACCATCTTCCCATCTCCTTAGAGCTCTTAGTGATCTGTCTGTGCTTCTGCTTCTTTCTCTATTTTCTGCATAAATCTCCTTTGGCATCTTGTTTTTCTATTCCTCTGAGGTAGTTATTTCACTTGTTTACCTTCCAACATCCTTTGTCCTTGCAGTTGCCACTGTGACGTATTTCCTGCTAATCGGATTTACTGGTATGCCGCCCTTCTGAAATTCCTGGTCTTGTCTTCTTCCCTGCAGGGATGCCAGCATCTGACATTGTACATCCTTCCAGTGTCTCTGTATCAACTCTCCTACATCAAGGTTGCTCTCCCAATCAGTGGCTTGTAAACATTTCAGATTTATACTGCTTGGATTGTTTAGCTGTCTGTGATAACTTTGTTTACACTTCTGAACATCTTACATATTGTGTAGCCTGAACCATGCACCTTCATGGAGTACTTCCAGAGTTGCAGGGTGTTTCAACCATGCAGCTGTTAGTGATTCTGATTAATCCTCAGCCAGATTTATGAAAATCCCTGCAAATGGGATAACATTGCCTTTTGCTTGCCTTATTGTTTCATTTTATATTTTTACAACAAGGGAAGGAATAGAAATGTGTCAGAACATGTTTAGGTCTGCTTTCTGTGGTTTGGTGTCTTCCCACTGTGTATATATCTATAGTATATATGTATATATACTGTTACTGTTCTTTTTTTTCAGGGTACACAAATCTCTCACACAATAGCTGCATTACTAATTGCTCCAGTTTAGTGTTGCTCACTGTCTCTTATATTCTTATTATCCTGATGTTACACATTCTAGAGCAGTTTTTAATATCCTCCATCTTTTCAGCCTGTCTTTTTATTATGTAAGTTAGCTCCTTTATTCTGCGAATCTGCTCTTGCAGCTCAGCTTTAGTTGTTGCTTTATCTTCCACCAGATCTTGCAGTTTCCCTTGTAGCATGTCTGCTTCTGTTTGCTGCTGTTCTGTTGTTTGTATCAAGGAGCTCAGTTCCTGGCCTACTCTGCTAATATTTCAAAGCAAAATGCACACTTGATGTCCATCATATTGATCACAGCCTTAGTTATAGGAGTTATAGCCTGTCTAGGATATAAGAGCCAGCCAGCTTCCAATGCTTCAGGGCTCCTTCCACACACACAAACTGTTAAATCACAGTTTGAGCACGAAGCCCCTGAGTGCTTTCCTGTTGTTGACAAGAACATTCATCTGCTGGCTTGCAAGGCTCAACACTCACCTTGTGTTGTTCCTTTCCTGCGCAGATATATTCTGTTTGGGGGGAAAAAAAGCTTTCCACATAAATATACCTTTTAAGGTACTTTCTTCTTGGGAACTTTATTTGTAATCTAAGAGTTTGTGTTTTAATGGACTCTCATGAGGCTTAATACTCTTAAATGGGAGTACACTTGCTTCCTGTCAGTTTAAAAGTTGTTTAAAGTAGTTGAAAACTTTTTTTGTCCTATGGAAAATTTGTGTTTAATTAATTAATTTATTTTTGGTGCTGCCAAAGTGCATTCAAGTGTTTTTGTTGTGTTTTCGTGAGAAAAAAGTGGGTTAACAACTTAAAACTTTCACTTGCTTCTGCTGCTTTCCCCCCTGAAGGAGGAACCATTATCATCTTGACCATGGCACAAACTACGCATCTCATGATAATTTTTTCTGCTAGCCACAAAAAGAAAAAGTTAAGCAAACAGCCTTTGTCACCACAGTAGGCTAGCAATTTGCCTGAGCCTCAGGTGGTTGACTCTGCTGTGGTCAAAGCTGGTTACTCAGACCACTCATCTTTTACCCTGGATCCATCTGCTGTAGCACCTACAGCCACTACAGACGAGGTTTAACCACATCCTCTCCAACTATTGGCATCCCATCATTGGGAAAGGGAGAGACACCCTTGTTAGTCCTGGGAGAGGGAACAAGTAAGGCTTCTCTGTTTAGTCAGAATGCTATGCTCATCACCGGGGAAGCTGTTGTTGCCACTAACAAACACTACTGTCCCCATTTTTCCTGTCACAAAGAAACAGAAAATTAGACATGTATCTATTCCTCCTCAAATTTCCCTAGAAAGCAGTATTTTACTAGATTTGGCTGAGTCTGACTCAAGCTGTGGACTCCACTTATAAGGTGGTTTCTAGTAAAAGAAAAAAGAATGCCTGTTTTCCTGAAGTGATTCAAGAATCTGAATCTAAACATGAATTTTCTCTTCAGATTTCTTATTCAGACAAAGAAGAGAGCACGGTATCTAATTTTCCCTGTGGGGCTTTCTGTGAGATTAGTTTTATAATAGATACTGAAAAAATGCACCAAAGCTCCAAAAAGACTCTTCTTTTTATTAAAAATGCCCCAACCGTTGAGCGATTTTATCTCGCTGAAGGGAGACTTCATCAGAATAAATGTAAAATGCAGTGAAACATTTAAATATGTTAAAAAGATCATACTATTGACTGAAAAATGTTCCAATCATGCTTGTGTTATAAATCACATGCTGTGAAGAAACATCCCTACAAAGGAATATAAATCATGTTATATAATTATTTTTTTATAAAGCATGAAAAATTAAACAAAATATAAAGTATAAAAAGGTTACTAGCCAGGTTTCCGCCCAGGTCTTAATGACATTTCCTTAAAACCAGTATTGAAGGAAAGGGCAGATAGATTATGAAAATATCAATTACGTCTCACAAAAACATTGGTTTCCTGCCATATTTATGAAAATTTTCTCTTTAATGGGTTTTTTTATACTTTATATTTTGTTTCATTTTTCATGCTTTATAAAAAAAAAAATTATATAACATGATTTGCATTCCTTTATATGGATGTTACTTCACAGCATGTGATTTTTAACACAAACATGATTGGAATGTTTTTCAGCCAATAGTATGATTTTTTAACATATTTAAATGTTTCAATGCATTTTAAATTTATTCTGATGAAGTCTCCATTCGACAAGACAAAAGCGTTCAATGGTTGTGGCATTCTTAATAAAAGGAAGAGTCTTTTTGCAGCTTTGGTGCATTTCTTCAATATCTGTCTGTTTTTTCTGCTTTATACACCTTTGGACTACTAGTTCTATAATGTTCCAATGTTTTCAGTGGGAGAACACTGAGGTTTCTCAGTCCTTCAGAAAGTACTATGAGCTGTTGGATAGAATTTCCAGAAACTCACCTATACCTTCAGTGCTGTTAGCTTTGGAGGATGTGTGTCACTGCTTCCATCTTTTCTGACAGTGAGCCTGCTGCCAGTAAAAAGGCAGATAGTGTAAAGATCTTTAGTCTTTTAAGTTTTTGAACACTCATCCCAAACCTAACCCAGCAGCTGTAGCTTTAATTAATCCTTCTGCTGCTAAACATTTAGTTAATTCCAATCCTACACTTTTTGACAAGGATAAAAGTGTATGCTTTTGCAACTTTGATTTTTAGAATTTTGAACTGTTGGGCTCATATATTAAACTTTATTCTGAATAATTCTAAAAGTATGAGACAGGTTCTGTCTGCAATTTCTATTAATGAGGAAAAATCTGCTTTAAATAGTTTATTTTTTCCATTTTGCAGGTCAACACTTATTGTTTAAAGGATTAAAGCAGACATAATTTGTTGTTTTAAAGAATCTATTGATAATTCTTCCAAGGCTGTGGCCACTGGTACTGTTTTGAGGAGGTTTTCTAAGGCTACATTCTCAGAACCTCCCAGATGATATGAAAAATTAGATTTTAAATTTTCCTCTGGATAGAGTTAGATTTTGGTCACTCTGCTGCAGAGGTTATCAAAAAGTGTAATGAGAGGAGTAAACTGATTCAGGGAATCAATACAAATTTCAGCCCTCCTTTTCTAAAACATTTAAGCAGTTCTCTAACCTCTAATGTCAAGGGGGTTCCAAGATGAATACAGGGACCTCCCCCAAAATCAAAGACAGTCCAACAAGTCAGCATGACTACTTAAGGGATCTTGTCCCCCTCTCTCACAGGTCAGTTCCTTTTCCTTTCTAGAAAGTCTGAATCTCCACTTTTCTGTTTGGCAACATATAGTTTCAGAGAAATGAGTTCTGAAGAACATTCATCAAGTTTACAAATTGTAGAGGGAAGAAATTACTCCTTTCCATGGGGTAGTTGCAAATGATCAGACTCCTCTATTTTCACCTGTCTTCAACACATATCTCAGGGAGTGATAGACTCAGTTCCTCCTTTCCAGGTTGGGAAAGATTTTTTTTCAAGGATGTTCTTGGAGCCAAAGAAAGAAAAAGCTTGGACACCAGTTCTGGATTTTTCTTTCTTCCATAAACCAATTTGTGATAGTGCTGAAGTTCAAAATCATGTTGCTTCACAATCTGTTAATCCTTATTCCTCATGTATGTTTCCTAGTAAAACTAGATTTAAAAGATGATTATTATGAGACTTCAGGTGTTTCTTAACTGATAGTGTGATCTAGACACACAGAACAGACTGTGTCTGTATTATTTGCTTTATTATTTAATGTAAGTTTTTTTATTCACTTTTAAGCTCTTGTGGCTAGTCTTTATATTATATATGTAGCATTGCTATTTATTATCTGAGATGTTAGTTATCACGTATCACTGTAGGTTAGTAAGCTGTGGCTACCCTTTTATATTTGGCAAAATTGTTTGGCTTAATTAAGAGTAGCAGGTATCCGGCCAATTCCAGAGTGTTTGCAATACTACCATACCAGGAAGAAATAAGTGGGGGATTGAAGAATTCTGCCAGCTTTACCTGTGAAGTGTGGGTGGGTGTGGGTGTTTGTGTGAGTGTGAAAATAATTTATGTCAAAGACATTTATCATGGATAATGGACACTGGAAGCCATTGTAGTTCACAGAGAGAGTGAGAGAAAATGGCCTATGGTGCTGAGTCAGAGACTCAGCTCTGAACGCAGTCTGTGTGCAGTTTATTTGAGAAGGGGTGTGCAAAGCTCCTACCCATGACAGCAGTGCACATTCCCTTTGTGCTTTTGGGACAAGGTTGAATTTTGATGGATTAATCATTGAGATACATTAGTATGCACTTTATTTCTTTTATTGCAGTCTGCTGAATATTAGTGTTGACTTAAGATAGCATACCTCTGGTGCCATCTAGGGCCTTTTCTTTATACTTGCTGGCAGTACATGACATCTTTCGTCTCATATTTGATTGGCAATGGTGGGATTCAAACCCCCACCTTTGCCAACCATCACATACTTTGTGGCAGTGGTAGAATTCAGTCCTCATACATCTCACATTTATTATCAGTAGAAACCTGGCTGAGACTTGGGTTTAAAAGATCAGAAGTTTGACTTCCTTCTTTAGGGGTGGCAAGCCCACAGTAACCACCTGATTGCTCTATGGTTCAGAATAGAGGGCATTGCACAGTTTGCTGGATAAACATACTTACACACAGCAGACACAAAAGCAAAAGTATTCACCGTTCTTTCTACTAATATAAGATGCTTACAAAAAGGCACATTCTGATACAATTAGACCGCTTTAGACATTCAGTGAAGTACACAAGGACTTTTTTTCATCAGCAGTGGACCATTTAAAATTTCAGGTTTACTGATTAAAAGGAGATACTTATAGATAATTGATGTGTATAATTGGCAGAACAGTCATTGATGTGCTTTCCCAAAGATAAGGCCACCCCCCCCCCAACATGTGTCCTGGATTGCCACCAGTAATCAACCGCATGTGCAAGTCTAGTCACTCTCACCAGTACCTCAGATGCCCAAGTCATTAATCAAAATTCTGTTATTTGGATTTTATCCCTCTGTTTCACAGCACTGGCTAAATAAGTATTGTGACTTACTTTATATCATAACTTTTTATGCTATCATTACTTGCAAATAATTTACAGTAATGTTGGGAAGAGGAAATAAAGCAACACTGACATCTGCAAAGAAAGTAATGACATTTTTTAACATCCTGATTTTATACTTCATGGTGCTTGGACTTCCATCTCTGATGTTATTAATAATGGTTCAGAAGTAGAAAGGATTAATGGATAGCTTGCTGTGGAATTTTTGAACGAGGTTTTTCTTCCATGGATGGAATTTCATCCAAAGTCTGTCTTGTACTGAATACATTAAAATGTGTGGATGTGATTGATTTGGAAAAATAACATATATCATGGTATACTGCTGTGAAAAGATTGTAATAAAGTAGAAGAAAAATGTTATTTTCAAAATTAACTCTATAAAAGCTAAACTAACTTCAATTGAGCTGAAAGGAGCAAACAAAAATGCACAAGAATACTGCTTTAAGAGACAAAAATGTAAGAAGTTGCATTACATTGTATTTGCTATTTCAGTAAATGTGCAATGTTTAAGTGGAATCTGTAAAGTGGAATATAATAATTGCATTTGCTACCGTAAAAAATTGCCTCTCAAATGTATGCAGTATTGCTGAATCTGCTGCTTGGAAGTTGCTGCACTGGGTCACATCATGGTTTCCTTGTTTGGACTCTGGCTTGCTTCTTAAACATCTAACTGAGAAAATAAATAGATATCTTCTGGATTCAAACAAATGCCACAGGAAATTCCCTCCAGAAATGTATAACTTTATTGGCTTTCTGTTAGAACTAGTCATTTAACAGTTACTGCTAAAATATACCTTTGGGGAAGAGCTACTACAGGTAAGAACTCAAACTCTATTTTGGACTAAAGAGTCAAACAGTAATAAATAGTATATTTTTTCAAGTATTAGAGAAAGTGTTTTTATTTTCTGTAGTTTTGAATGTTTCATTCTCTGTTTCTGGTATAAATATTTGCTGTTTATATATTCACTTGAAAGGAAAATATTTTGTTTATCTTTTAAAGTAAGGAACTTTATCATTCAATATTAATTCAGCTTAAAATGCTTTTCTTGATGTTTTTTTGTTTTTGGTAAGGGATTATGCATTTTTCCTGTGTTTGATATCCACCCTTAGAATGGTGGCTGCTTAGAGCTATTGGGCAGACTATTAAGATTTTAAGTGTGTGTGTGTGTGTGTGTGTGTGTGTGTGTGTGTGTGTGTGTGTGTGTGTGTGTGTGATAGCTGTTTTATTTTGTATTGGACAGAATGTTTGCCTTTTAAGTGTTTAAACCATTTTTGTACTAGGCAGACTTATGTTTTCACGGTAGAGTATTTTTTGCACTGGACAGATTGTTGTGCTTTAATGAGTGCATAAACTATTAATAATGAAAGTCGAGAAGATTTATAGATAACAAGGTTGGAGAAATTTCAGAAACTGAAGAATATATTCAGTTATCATCAGAAAAAGAGTGATAGAAATGCCATGCTCATTTGTCTATTATCAAAGTCAGCTACATCCAGTTCAGTGCAATGCAGTGCAAAGCCTATTCCAACAGGCAGCAGGTAGACAAGACAAGATCCAGTCCTGTTTGGGGCACCAATCTACCACAGAAACTCATAAAATAATTTCTGACATTGCCATTTTAACAACAGTATTCTTAGAAGAAGATAACAGGGGGTTAGCCATTTAGGGCTGACCATCTTTAGGCATCTGTAAGAAGCTGGCAATATGCAGGGAGGTAAGTGGCATTCTATAGTAAGGGTATGATGTGTATAGGAAGACATGGCTTGATAAAGGAAACAGCAATCTAGAATGTCTAGCATTAATTGTTAAATAATATGGGATAATAAATTAGGCAATTAACAAAACCAACATACAGTGGATATAACTTATTTAGGAGAATCCTCGAGTCAAATCATCAGTATGTCTTTTTAGGAATTGCAAAAAAAAAAAAAACTCATTTGAGATTAACATGATGGTGTATTTATGTATGATTAATATCACACCATAAAAATAAACAAGAAATCTGTAGACTGGCCCATGAAAACAATTGACTAGCATTAGAAAGGAGAGTGGATGGCACATATATTATGAAGTAATATTTAGAACATCAGAGAACTATCCGTCTATTGTTGTAACATTTATTTTATTTATTTATTTGACATTTGTATACCAGGAAAGTCCAGCTGGGATGATATCCCATTTTCAGGGGAGGCCCAGGTAGAAAAGTTCCACATTGACATAATATGGTTACAGAGAAATAATGTTATTACAAAGCCTCATACAGAAGAATGACATAGTAATTAAACAAAAATTCAGCTTCGGTTCATTCAGTTTGAACCGACACTTACATAGTGCAAATATCTGGACCGGTATACCAAGCTGAAAAAGGACACTGTCAATCCATAAAGTATTCACAGGTTGCAGTTCATAGAGATGACATTAAACACACTGAGTACACTCTTTGGAACAGAGATGACTAGATAACATAACCTAGGCAAAAATATATTTGATCTTTGTCTAAGAAATAGATTTTACTAATTCCTTTTCTCTGGACATAGTCAAAGTATGCAGATGGTGGAAGGTGGGAGGGACTAGTTCAGCCTATGGTAGTGCAGGATCAGAGCCAGGTTTTATTTAGGTAGTATTTTGTTAGTTTGACAGTGGAGAGGTTAAAGGTATATCTAATTTGCATAGGGATAGAATTCCACTTTTAGTGACAGAGTATGAGTACTTTGGCCAGAGGATTTGTGGGGTTTATATATGCTGAGAAGATACCCGTGGTGGTGGTGCTGCGGTAGCATTGTGGCCTCACAGTAAGATGCTGTCCGGTTCGATTCTCAGCTAGAGCATCTTCTGCATGGAGACATGCATGAATGGGTGTACCTTCATTGAAGGTTGTGCATCAGGGCTGGTAACTCGGCATGTAAAAATCAACTACCAATCATTAGCGGACCAGAGTTCCGCTGTGGTGACCCCTAACTGGGAAAAGCCAAAAGACACAACATATATGCTGAGGAGATGTTGTTCATTTGATCAAAGAAGTCTATTAGATTGACAGGAAAAAAAGGAGGGCAGTCATTGGCTTTGTGAATAATGTTTTGTATGGAGATAAGCTGTGTGTAATCTAAGTGGTGAGGCAGTTCAAGCCAATTCAAAGCCTTAAGGGTAGTACAGTGGTGGCTGTAGTACTATTTGTTTATGGAAAGATTTTGCAGCCTTATTACAGCATGCCTCTGTCTTATTTTAGCTGTAGCCTGAATGTTGGTTAGTATGGGATAAGGTAGGGAGTGGCAATAGTGGTTTGGTGATGCTACAAAGGAAGTTTTTATACCAGTAGAGCATTCCTCATTTTTGGTGAGTCTTTTTTGTTATTTTGATCATGCACATCAGGTTTAAGGTTATCAGTTATCATCACTCCAAGATGTTTTATATGGGAGACTACTTTAATTTCAATTTTGTTTAGTGAAAATATTTTGAAATTTACTTTTTTAGGCATGTGTGATTTGGGGGAGAATAGCAATAACTTTGCTTTTTAGGGTAGAGTACTAGCTGGGCATTACAAAGCAATTTTTCAACTAAGGAAAAAGTTTCCTGCATGATGTGGAGGAGTTGAGGCAAGTTATTAGATGCACATTTAAATGTGGAATTCACTCATTCAACTGCTGCAGTGACCCTATGAACAACTGTTGCCATTCACAGAATTTATTAGGCCAAATGGCATTAGATTCTTTTGTCTTGCTACCATATCACATGCACTGAAATCATCAGTTTCATGTATCACAGATCTCTGGGCTGTGGAAGGAAACCTGAGTACTTGGAGAATGCCCATGCAAGCATAAGCAGGACACACAGACCTCACAGGAGGTGTGCCTAATGAGATTCGAACTAGAGAACCTCTTGCTGTGAGATGACGCTGCTGCTCAGTATACCAATGCACCGTCCATTCAGTTCTTTAATGCACAGAGTACTAATCATACTATGTGGACCTTGTATCCAACATCTTTTGTTTGAGCAAACAAATACCATTAGCAGAATAACACACAGTCCTAACCACACTTGGCATAAGACAATCTTTTTCCTCTAGACTCCCCTCCTCCTCACTCAAAAAAATTAAAGTAACAAAGGAGTCAGTTCACTAGATTAAAATGACATTTATATTACAATTTAATTTGGTATTTAGCCAGTTGGTTTTGCCTCCCTTAACTTGCCACTACCACAGCTTCAGGAGAACAAAACACACTGGTGTGTGAATGATAACATCAAATTCCTGTATTTGTTTTTTTAACTTCAGAATGTATTCAGTACGATTTCTACAATTAGTAACAATATAATTAGTATTAATCTTACCCTCGTTGTTATCCTTTTATTTTCTTTTGAAATGTAATTGTATTTCCGCCTTTAGCGATGCCCCTCAGATTAATATGATATATGGCTTAGTGCATTTCAGTTATACTTTAAACATTAGACTCCATCCTAGAATGTTATACATTTTCTCTGCCTTAAAGTTCAGTACAACATCCATGTGGTCCCAGATATGTGCACAGCCACTGGTGTCTGCCGAAAATCTATTTATTTTCTGTTATCACTGGCTGAATTTAACTTTTCAACACATTATATCATAACAACTTGGATGAATACAATTTGTAGAACCAGCACATTGAAAATTTGCCAGTTTAATGGCCAGTGTGTGGTTTTTACAGAGTCGTAACACTGAAATGTTGTGAATTTGTACTGTAGATTCACAGTATTCTCATGGATTTAAATGAAGGGAAAGAACACAAATATGAAAGGTGAATGACATAGATCACCTCCAGAATTAGGGTTACCACCTGTCCCACTTTGCGAGGGACAGTCTCTTTTGGGCAGTTGTGTCCTGCAAAAAAATTAAAAAAATGACAAATGTCCTGGGATTTTAGGACAAAAATATTCATATATTTTCTTTAATAGTTGCATAAAACAGTTATTTTGTATCTGAAACACCTAGATGTTATAAGAAACAGAATAAACAACTAAAATGCTGCAAGAATGAGCTTTTATTTAGGCAGAAAAGTGAAGTTCTGTCCTTTGTACTGGCCATGGGTATGTTTTGCTCTGCAAAATCTGACGTTTCTACAAAAAACGTCCCACTTTGGGCATTTGAAAAGGTGGTAACCCTATCAGAATTAGGGACTGAGTAAAACACTGCAGGAAAAGGTTCCGGATGAAGGGCAGTTTTAAAATACTGCTATTAATTTCATACTCCTTTAAAATGTTCACCTTTAAGAGGTAGGGTGCAGAATTTTGATCAAAAACTTAGGAGCACTGATACAATTTAAAAGACAGCAGTGATCTGAGTGAATAAGCCATAATCCAGTTGTAAAGAAGTATGAAGGCATTCAGAATGCAAATTATATTCATATATTGTTGTATCACCACTGTTATCAGTGACAAAAACAGTAAGATTATGTTTTATTGCATAGCCAAGTCTTATTTTTTTTCCCTTAACGTTTGTGTTATCTTGGATTTAGGACTTGGATTGGATGCACTTGCCCAGCATGAGGAGTGTGGGGCTTCCTTGCAAAAAAATAGGTTAGTGTATTTTACTTGCAGGTTGACAAAATTTGTTTTACTGCTGTTGCAGATACCCCCTAATACAGTTTACACTGCTGTTTTTATTTATTTTGTATTACGTTTCTACACTGCTTTTATATTTTCTGCTCATTATTAATTGCAGAAGCTTTGAAAATTGTGATTTCTTTATGTGTAGACATGATTCCTAAGTTTTCTGTTTTCTCTGGAGGCTACCCTCATGGTGAGATGATTTTAATTGTCTTTTAAATTCAGTATTCAGTACTACTGTATAAATACATATGGGTGTATGTATGTATAGGCAAGCAAGCAATTGAAACCTGAGCTGAAATTGACTTATGGTGACTTTACAGGAAGACCCCAATCATGGCATATTACAAAAGTAGATTGATAGGCCATTCTTCCATACACATAATGATACTGCCTGGTTGTTCCCCAGCCAAGTTTAGACCATGGTCAAATAATCCTGCACCTTAATCTCTGTGCTATCAAGTCAGGGAGGTGCGTGTGTGTGTGTGTGTGTGTGTGTGTGTGTGTGTGTGTGTGTGTGTGTGTGTGTGTGTGTGTGTGTGTCTATCTATATATTTGCATAACAATAGTGGCTCTCCACTAAAACTTAACTTTTTAGACAGCTAAAATTTAAGTTACCCACTTTCATATCTAACTGCTTAGTGCACACTGCAGTGTTTAGGATAAACCAGTTTTGGCTCTCCACTAAAACTTAACTTTTTAGACAGCTAAAACGTAAGCTACCTACTTTCATATCTAACTGCTTAGTGCACACTGCAGTGTTAAGTATAAACCATTTTTTTCTTACCTTTAAACATCTATTGCAAGGCCACCAGTTATTAGAGAGCCCACATTTCACCTTTCAGTAGTCATACTGGGATTAGTGATTCTGTTTTCTCCTGGTGAGAGAAGGAGTACAGTGACATTATTTCCTGGAGACTGCTGATCACCAGAATGCCTAATAACTGCTTTATAGGGGACAGCTTGGAATCTGTGCTTATATTCTGATCCTGGTGAGAGTAGGAGAACACTGCATTGATTCCTGACTGTTTCTGGTTGGAGAGTGAGTGTCTGTGCTTAACATACCTGATTGGTCTGGTTGCTATCTGAGGCATCCACCAGAAAAAAGCTACAAGCCTACAGACCATTGCATCATCTGGTACAAGACCGTGGATCAGCAAACAGGCTACGGCCTGCTTCTCTTCTTGGGATCGGTGCTAACATTTTGCTTCTGGTGAAAGAAGAAGCAAAGGAACATTGTGTCCCAACAGAGTGAAGCTGTGCTGAGACCAGCATTAGTAGTAGCCAGTCATGTGACTCCCCTCTTTTCATCATTCTTGACAAACTAATTATTTGTTTTCAGTAAGTACTGCTTGATTTGTTTCTGACATCAGAATATCTGCCTAAATACTTCATCCTTAAATTTTCAGGGTCTACATATTAGTTTCCCTCAAGTCTTTGACAGTGCTCTGTACAGACTCAGACACCTTGAGTGACATTTTACCTATAATAGCACAAATTAAATTTCTCCAATATCTAGTTGCACACACCACAACTAGTTTGCAGTGACAAGCACTGTTGACATAGTTGCAAACCACAGTTATTGATATTCTCACTCCAACAGTTTAATGAGTAAAAAAGGGTCTGTTGCCATGGATATGAACTTTCCTACTGTCTCCGTTACCAGCTTGGAGGATATGGGCATCCTGAGGCAATGTAGAAATTGCCTCATGTTTACTGACAACCAGTTAATTCTCAAACAAACTGATATGGAATGTGAGAGATGTATTTACACAGTGTCACTGGAGGCAAAGCTCTCATATAAATGTACTCTTAATGTCAATAAGGTTGTCAGTAGTACACATACTGCACCCATCACACACAATTCAAAGCAGACATATAGACCCACATATACTGAGGCACTTGCATGTAACCTTTCTAAACCACAAAGATCTCTTAGACAAAGTACACATAAGAAATGCCCTCAGCAGCCCCAAACACACACTTTCAAAACAACACCCACATCAACACATAGAACATGTCATGGAGTCTGTACCTCTAAGGCCATAAGGCAAGTCACCACACAATCCAACATTCTAGTCATTGACAACTCCATTGTGAGACACACTGATGTCCCTCTCACCAGGCTGAGAAAGGAGAAAGTTACGGTCAGTTGCTTATCAGGGGCTAGGCTCAGCCACATTATGCATGCACTCAGGTCACTGGACCACAATTACCACTCAGACATAGTTCATGTGGGAGTAAATGACCTGAGACATACCTCCCTAGACTATATGAAGAGAGACATCATAGAGCTCTCAGAATATGTCTCAGGCTGGTATGAGCCTAGCATTGAGCAGCATTTTACCTTATCCATGTATGATGCCACAATATGAACAAAAGATGATTGATTTTAATAATTGGCTTAGTTTCTGGTGTCATTCTAAGGGGGTGCAATATTTGTCAGCATGGAAGGAGATGGTCAACAGACCATGCTGCTTTGCCAGGGATGGTCTGCACCTCTCCCCTCTACGCTTTTGAATATTAGCTAAAGCATTGTTCTCCCCCACAGGGCCTGTTTTAGGCAATGCCAAACTGAAAGTACTTCCTACATAGCAAATCAAAACCAAGAAAATCTATAGGTGTTACTACTCAATGCTAGGAGCTTAAATAAAAAACTCCACTTCCTAGAAGCTCTCATTACCCTAGAGAATGCTGATGTCTGTGCAGTCACTGAGACGTGGCATAAAGCCGTGGAGAGCACACCAACAGTGAAGGGTTATAATGTCTTCCACACATTTAGACCAGCTACTTCAAAGGCAAAGACTAAAGGTGGAGGTCTCTGTATTTACATAAAAAATAAATATACTTCAAGGCTGGTCAAACAGGACAATGCACTTGAGCTGCTACATGTTCAAATCATCATAGCTAAAATCCAATGCCACTTCCTTGCAAGTTATAGTTCCCCCTCTATGACCCAAGAAACCCATACCATGTATTTAAAATTATTAGAAACACTAACCATCCAACCCAATACCATATTCATGGGTGACTATAATTACCTCACAATTAACTGGGAATCCTATATGACATTAAAGTATATGCAAACTCCCTGGACTAGACAGTCAATACACCAACCAGGGGTGCAACCATACTGGATCTGGTCCTCACTTATATGGGAGACTGCTGCACACCTCCTACTGTAATGCCTTCCCTTGTAAGGTCAGACCACAAAATGGTCTCCTTTGAAGTAAAAATAAAACCTAGACCCCCAGCTAAACTGGAAATATCAGGAACTATTCTAAGGCTAACCTCCTGCTATTACATGAGAACATGGAAAAATCTCAAGCACCTATAAAGCTGGAGAACCCTTCTGCCTATGCAGAACTGTTGACAGAAACCATGTACAAGTACGTTAATAGCTGCATAGCAGCTGTATTCACCAGGAAGAAGTACAGAACTAACTCAAAAAACAAGCCACTCTGGTGGAATCACAAAATCAGTCAGACGTCTAACAGGAGGAAGAAAATCATGGCAAAAGTTAGGAGGTGCAGCACCCAGCAGGATAAAAGTACTAACCTCAAACTAAACAAACAACTCAGATGACAAATAAAGTCTACCAAAGCCAAATTTTAGCTCAGTTTGGCCTACCAGGACAAGGACAACAACAAAGCATTCTTTAGCTATGTCCACAACTCCAAAGGCAGTATACAATTGTGTGTAGAGCTCATTGCAAATGGAGCCACCTATAGTGAGCCAAGAAGATATAGCAAACCTCCTGGCTGATAAATTAGCTCCAACTTTACTCCTCTCTCTCCCACAACCTTCCCTCAGGAAATATCAAATACAACTCCCCCCACTATCACTAAGGAACAGGTCCTTAATGTTCTCTGTAAGACCAAGAACACTGCATCAGTGGGCCCAGACAATATCCCAGGATGCCTTCTAAATAGCATGAAACATGACCTATCAGGGCCTCAGGAATTGCTATTTAACTGTAGCCTCCAAACATGTTTCATGCCTCATGAATGGAGAAAGGCAACAGTTATCCCTCTGCACAAAGTTGGGCCATCTACAGACCCTGGAAACTACATACCCATAAATCTCACTAGTCTTATATGTAAAGCCATGGAAAGAATTATCATGGAGATGATCAACAGAGATATAGTAAATGTCCAGACACTGGACCCGATCCAGTTTGGTTTCGTCAAGGGCAGATCATGCCTATTCAACCTGGTGGACTTCTTTGAGAAGGTGACCAAAGCAATGGATGAGGGCAAAATCGTTCACGTTGCCTGCCTTGACCTGGCCAAGGCATTTGACACAATGCCCCACTCGGGCATTGATGATAAACTCAAGAGGTTAGGTACAAACCTGTATGTCTCCCAGTGGATAGCCAACTGGCTCACTGACAGGACCCAGGAAGTTAAAAATGAGAAGTCCACCTCTAAATAGAGACCAGTCACAAGTGGATTCCCTCTGGGATCAGTGCTTGGACTGCTCCTTTTTGGCATTTACTTCTGAGAAGTCAAGGCCAGTGTCACTGGTCTCTGCCTGACTAAATTTGCAGATGATTGCAAATTAGGAGCTGTCATTGAATCTCACACTGACACAAATGTTCTCCAGGAGGGGCTGACACAGGCAAATAACTGGTGTCAGAGCCATGGACTAAAAATCCATCCCTGGTAACTATCATATTGACAACACACCCCTTAGAATTGACCCAGTAGTCAGGGACTAAGAGGCACACATAGGTAGTAATCTAGCTGTTGATAATCACGATGTGTACAGTGGTGAGGAAATCATTTTATGTTGCGAACTTATAAACAGAGGTATGGCATGTAAGTTCAAGGAAGTCATTCCTCCACTGTATTTGACATTCATCAGACCTATCATTCAGAACAATGCCCCTTTGGTATGTATCTAACCAGGCATATCCAACGGGTCTATATTATATAAGTGAATGCACTGAATTGCAAATGCTATATAATTAACCCACAATCCCTGAAAAACTCAAACTGTTGAGCACACGGATCAGCAATTTTTTTCCTAGGGAAAAAAATTGCTGATCCGTAAAGAAAAAAGAAATCAAAACACAAAATAAAGTGGGGGGCTTTGCCCCCCACACCCCCGATGTGGAGGGATGTGCCCCCATACCCCCCTACTTAAATATATCAACTCTGAGATCACATCACAGTGGAGGAAATGACAAAGTCCTGGAAATGGCCCAGTGATTTCCCCTAGGAAAAAAATTGCTGTTCCGTGGTTTCGGTATTTTGCCATTTCACTTAAAGATGTTCGACTAAACAGCATTTGCAATTCATTGCATTCACTAAAATATGTTCTGGGCCTTCCCCAGTTAATGGTATTAACATCAATGAGCTATATGGCCAGGACCTGACTTTGGTATCTTCTGAGAATGCGGGAAGATTGCATATTCATGAGAGCAGCAGCACTGAGGTCAGACACAGTGAACGGTTACAGGAGTGTGCTGCTAATAGTAATGAAACCAGGGAGCAGGGTTTTCAAACTTGAAGGCAGCAGAATCAACAACAGTGGAAACCTCATCATTCCAACAACAGATGACCAAAAAACAACAACAGGTGAAGGAGGTAGTGATTAATGGAGAGGATTTACATATATTTGGTGATGATAAGGATGTTTCCATCCCTAACCTGAGGATTTTAACGAACTTTACAGGTTACTTTAAAATGTATAATTATTCAGAGTTTGATGTTTCCCCCACGCTTGTTGAATTTTTTTCTAAAGTTCTGTTGTTTGTGCAAACTAAGAGAGCTGACATGGCAGCTGCTCTGTTAGACCATAACATTTTTAACCTTAAGCGTAACCTAAAGGCTTTGTTTGGTAATCAAAGTTTTGTGACTCAAGATTTGAGAATTTCTAGTGTGTTTAATCCAAGCTTGCAGAATACGGTGACTTTATTTGAAAAACTGTGCGAGCTGGACATTAGAAATATGCTAAACAAGACTCTGAAGTTTTCCAATTGTTATAATATTTCAGTTGCTGAATTAGATGCCTTGTGTGAGCTTAGAAATGCTGGGGTCAGAGTTTTAAAACCTGATAAAGGGGGGGGGGCTTGTTTTTATGAATGAAATTGACTATACCAATAGGATTTTGGATATACTTAGCTCAGATACCTATGTCTTGGTTTCTTTGAATGAATATAATGGTGCTTGCCAACGCATTAGATCACACCTTAATGATTTATTTATTGATTCTAGAATTGATATGGATGTGTTTAACTATATTAATATCTTGGCTTTTTTAACTCCGGCCATGTTTGGACTCCCAAAAAATCACAAGTATATGTTGAATCCACCGTTCTGCCCTATTGTTGATGGGAGGAAATGTATGACATATGGTTGTGCCAAGTTTATTGATAATTTATTGAAGAAATATTTGAAAGGTGTACCCCAGATCTGTTGCGATTCTTGGGGTTTTTTAAACAGTTTGAATTCCCTAACAGTTGATGCTACTCTTAATTTTTTAACAATCGTTGTTAAGGACCTATATATTGTTATCCCACAGGCCTTAGGCATAGAATGGGTAAGGGAATTTTTACATAAAAAGGTGCCCCTGGAGATGAGATTGACCTTATAGAGTAAGTACTCAGTGTTATTCTTTGTAATAATTTCATCTTGTCCAATGGTAATTACTATCTTCAAAAGTCAGCAGTAGCTATGGGCTCCCCCTTTGTGGGGGGGGGGGGGTTGCTAATTGAGTAATGGCTTTTTGGGAAGAGGAGTGTTTATTTAAGACTGAACTTTATAAGGACCATGTTGTGTGGTATACTAGATTTTTAGATGACATTTTTATTATTATTTTTAAGAGATTTTCATCAGGTTTCAACCTTTGTCGAGCAGATTTTGGGTCTAACCTAGTTCTTGGATTTTACTTCTGAATTTGGGTCCGAATATATTTCTTATCTGGATGTGTTTCTTTTGAAAGACTGACTCAGTATGAGATATGTGGCCAGAATTTTTAGGAAGACCACGTATTCTAATAACGTCCTCCATTATGACAGCAACCACCCCTTCCACGAAAATAAGGCTGTGGTTAAAGGCCAATTAGTGAGAGCGGCCAGGATGGTTACCCTTGATGATTTTCATGCTGAATGTGAGTATTTAAAGAATATGTTCCTGGCCAGGTCTTACCCTACTGAATTATTGACAACTGTTATAAATGAAGTAGTAATGAAAAGGGATGAAGGTTGGTTTAAACCTATCCTAGGGGGTGGTCATGGACCCATTGATCATAATAACCTGGAGATTATTAATGGGACACCTGATAATGGTATTGATTATTCATTAAAGTTTAGCACCCCTTTTTCTTTAGATGCTGGAATTTTAAGAGATATTTTAAGAAAGAATTGGGTGGTGCTCATGGAGGATCCATCACTCAGACAAAGGATTGGTACCGAACCGGGCATGGTATTCAGACGTGGTTGTAATATTAAAATTTATTGGAAAATAATAGTAAGTCCCATGTCAGCAGAGCTGGTATGTTTAAATGTGGATGTTGTAAATTTTGTCATTTAATTATGGTGTCTGAGAGAATTTGCATTGCAAATTGTTTTTATTATTTAAAAGGCAGGTTCAGTTTGTGAAACTCCAGGGTTGTTTATCTTGCCCAGTGTCAGAACTGTACTGGTTTTTATATTGGAAAAACTGAGAGGCATTTTAAAGAGAGAATTTATGAGCACCAGTACAATATTTTGAGGAGAAACAGTACCAATGCTTTAGCCAGGCATGTAATGGAAAATGTTGGCCATAGATTTTCTTATATGGTCATTGAACAAGTGACTAAGGATGGAAGGGGTTGGCCATGGCAATTGCGTTTGGAAGAACAAGAGTTATAATGGCAACTTAGACTAAATGCCTATGTTTACCCTGGACTTAATGAACAGTGCTCTTTAAAATGCATTTTGAAATTAAAGCCCTGGAAAGGTAAAATATTGTTTTTATGTATTGTTAATTGTAACTATTTGAATATAAATATTTTTATTATATGCTGATTATTTGGACTGTGTATATATGAAATATTTAAACTTATACTGTACTATATATATTATATATGGTTAGATTTGGAGGTGGGTGTTGAATGTTTAATTGATTGATGTGTGATGTCATTATTTAATCACTATATAATGTACATTTTTTTTACTTGATGTCTGAAGAAGTTGATGTATTGTTATCAACAAAAGCGCTTACATAAACTTGTTTGAGATTACCACTCCCTTTGTCGTTTTTACTAGTTATTTTTTGTTTTGATGTATATATATATATATATATATATATATATGTTTATATGTGTGTGTATGTATTTGTGTGTGTGTGTATATATATATATATATATATATATATATATATATATATATGTAAATATATATGTGTGTGTATTAATAAATGCACACACACACGTATATATATATATATATATATATATATATATATATATATATATATATATATATATATATATACATGTGTAGACACACACACACGTTAAGTCCAGTGGTATTCACTTTACTCCAATAGATATGGAATCCATTTTTTCCTTCCTATCTGTTGATATTCAATAGAGTGAGTGTGACATTTCTGAAAGTGAGTCTTCAGAATGGGAAACCTTCATCATTCCAAATAAATGCAGAGCACTATGCCCAAGACAGAGATGCATCAGTAAAGCCTACACTATAGTGCACTGTTTTGGATTCAGTATGTGGCTATATACAGTGTGTAGAGCTACACACAGCCACGCAAACAAGGTAAACACCATGGTATGCAAATGACAGCATAAGCAGCTGAATTGTATGCTAATCAACCAATCCAAGCTGGAGGAGCTATTCAACTAGTTATAAGGCAACTGTGTAAATGCAGTGCTGGTTTTCCCTCCAAATTCCAAAACCTGATGGAATACAGCCACAGGCAGGGTCTACACAGAAACAATGTTAGGGGCAGCTGTTGATTTAATTCTTGTGTATGTGCAACAGGCTGAAATCTATGCTGCTGCTGCTGCTAAAAGGCCAAGGCCAAGAAGGCGAAGAGAAGGAGACCCTGGGTAACTTATCACAATCTACATGTTGTGGAAATTGTAAAACGTTGGATAGGGACACACTATAAGAACTCTGCAACTGCTGTCATCCTCAACTCAGACCCAGGACAACCAAGGGGAACCCATGCAAACGAGATAAAGGTATGTGTAGCACTTAGAATTTTAACCACAGTTACCTTTCAGAGACCAACAAGGGACATGCTGGGGTGTCACAGGCATCAGCATCCAGGATCCTCCATCAGTTCCTTAATATTATGCTCCAACATGCTAGTGACTACATATATTTTCCCCATACTCCTGAGGATAGGGCCAGAATATGCAGGAATTCTACTCTGTATCACAGTACCCTGAAGTACTGGGTGTCATAGGTGGCACACATCTAGAAATTAAGACACTGCCTGGGGAACAGAGAAGGCACTACATCAATAGAAAGTGCTTCCACTCTATTAACTGCAAAAGCATGTGTACTGCCAAGGGAATCATCTTGAACATGTATGCTGGGAACCCAGGCAGTCACCACAACTCACATATCTAGCACACCTCCCATATATGTCAGATGTTCACTGGGGGATATCCTACAGGACCATTTACTGGGCAATTTAGGTTATGCACATAAGGAGGCACATGCTCAAACCAGAAACATCAGAGAGCATATGTTTGGGCTGCTGAAGTGGTGGTTTTAATGCCTCGATACATCTGGGGGAGCACTGCAGTGCAGTCCACATTCATGTACTGAAATATTCATAGTATGTGGCATGCTGCACAACATCATCTTGAGAAAACAGCTTCAGCGGGATTAACGGGAAGGGGTACACATCTCACTACCAATGGCAAGGTTACCACAGCCACATGCAGGTAAGGCGTCAGAGGGGGAAGCAGCAGCTACTGTGGGTGAAGGCAAATGTAGGCATGCTCAATATTTATAAGTTATTTTGTATTCCACCATTTCTGCTGGCTATTTTGTTTTACAATTGTGTTTTTTTTTAGCTGAGCAGTTGCCATACGTGCACCACGTTGCTTCCTGGATGCTCAATATTCCCCCGCATTGGCTAAGAGTCAATGCATAGCACACTCACTTACCACCTAAGGGTTTAAAACCTTCCTCCTAAGTGCATACATATAGTAACATTGATGCCAGGCAATGCTCACAACCTTTACCTACTTATGTAATGGCTGTGTAATCCTAGCATCAGACAGAGGCAGCCTTGAACTAAAACTGTTTCAAATGCTGGATTTACAAGATAAGTTTTGAACCTGGAGTGGATTGTGTAATAATATGAATGACTGGCATATCCTTGCATTTCATTACTTGGTAGTGTAAGCAAGTGAAAGGTGAGAGATTTATACAGAAATTACCTTAGCATGTGACAGCAGAGACTTATTTGACTTGTATGTGTCCATTATTAAGTAGCAGACCTCAGGCATCAAAGATTCACACAGCCATACCTCTCAAAGGTAGTGATGGTTACTGCATACATTTGTACTGGAAAATTATTGAAGAGAGAAGTTAGAAAGTAATTATACACATTTCAGTTTCAGCCTTCACAATCCTCACAAGATCATTAAAAGTAAAGTTGAAAACATGTTGATGCTTTCAACTGTCTAACTTTCTAAGACCAATATAAGTCATAGGTACAATTACCAATTCAATATCACAAATGCAGCTATATTAAGCAGTAAGTCAGCTGTACACCCTCAGAATCAGACACAAAGCTTATGTATCCATGAATCCAGAAGATATAAAACAGGGATATGACACAGTTATCTTTACTTGCACAGGGTGTTGTGTTGGGGGGCAGGAAGCCCGGGCTGACACAAAAGGTTGTTGCGTGTGTATGCGTAAGGAAGAGAAGTACCTGAAGTGCCTGAAGCCAAAATCCCACAGCAGTCACAAAACACATCAGTATTCCAGTGTTCCAATGAAGATAAAATGTTTAATGACAAGCAAAAGTCCAAGCAGAAAATAATCCAGTAGATCAAGTAAAAATCTCAGCAGTAAATAATCCAGTAGGTAAGCGCTTTCGTCTGTCTCAATGCAGACTTTATTACAACCAAAAGTGCTTAACTTCACATCCTTTATATAATTGCACCACTTAATGAAACAGCCCTTTCTTAAAAAGACAGAACATTAAAAACAACTAGTTACATGAAAAATGTAAAAATACTTTCATTAAAGTGTCGAGTGAAAAGGGAACTAGACAAATTAAGCCAGATGTTTATACCCAGAGGCTACTCTGAGAATTGGATTTACCAGGCCAGTGCGGAAATTATTGATGGTTGAGGGACCAAGTTTAATCCACTACTGGGGCAGGATGACCTTCATTTGAGACAGGGTCAACCCGAGGTTCAGAACACAGTTGAGAGTGCTGTATTCTTGCAAACTATGGTGACACAATTTGGCATCTTTGGTAAAAATGTGAGAGATATTTTAAACAAGAATTGGGTGATTTTAGAATGTAACAATGAACTTGTTAGTTTGTTGGGTCATGGGCCCACCTTTTCATTCTAGGTGGGAGGTAATTTAAAATTTTTGTTGGAACACCCTATCAAAATTAAGGACAGTAGAGGAACCAGGTCATGTGGTAGATGTAACTATTGTAGATATTTGGTGAACGCAACAGAAATGTGGGTGGGGGTACCCCTGCAAAATGTTAGACTAGCAGGAGGTAATTATAACACTCCTGGTGTGGTTTACCTGAGTGTTTGTATGGGATGTAATGGTTATTATGTGGGTAAGACTGAGAGGGCAATTAGGAAGAGAATTTATGAGCATTTATATGCTATTAGTACAAAAAATTTTAACTATGCCCTTTTTAAGCACACTCTTATTTGCCCGATGTTTTCTGGCTTCAAATTTGGAATTTTAGAAGTGGCAGTTAAAAATGCCATGGGGGGGTAACTGGCCAAACCAGATTGAGAAGGCTGAGTTGAAGTGGCAACTCAATTTAGATGCCTGCCAGCCCCCTGGCATGAATGAATATGTATCTGTCAAGCCTATTTTTGAAAGGGCTTTGACACTTTAATGAAAGCATTTTTACATTTTTCATGCAACTAATGTTCTGTCTTTTTAAGAAAGGGCTGTTTTATTAATTGGTGTAATTATATAAAGGATGTGAAGTTAATCACTTTTGGTTGTGATAAAGTCTGCATTGAGACAGACGGAAGCACTTACCTACTGGATTATCTACTGCTGGGATTTTTGCTTAATCTATTGGATTATTTTCTGCTTGGACTTTTGCTTGTCATTAAACTTTTTATCTTCATTGGAACACTGGAATACTGATTTGTTTTGTGACTGCTGTGGGATTTTGGCTTCTTGTGTGTTTCTGTATGGGTCCTCCAAGTGAAATTGGTGTGTGAGTGACTGCAAGAACACAGCCAAGTGGTATGCTAGCTTTAACATCTTGATATGTCAGACAGGTGTGAGCTGTGCTTGGTAGAGGCAGCAGTTTAGTGTTGTTATACCTGGACATGAGAAATGGCTCTGTCAGGAGTTGCACTGGCATGTCTTATGCACTGCTGTCACCTAAATGTGACTGATGTCTGCTGGATGAGCTCCCCACACAAAAACTCCCAGGACCACAACCACATTGCCTGCCACATCTGGCTGTGGACAGCCCAACCATTAACAGAGCAGTGGAAGGACTGCCATTATGGGAGTGTGATTGGGCATGGCCATATTGGCTAAAAGAATATGATGTGGCTGACCTGCACCCATGAGGATGCTATCCCTTTGCCAGAAGATATTCCATCACAGAAATTGCCCATTCCAATTTGTCATTCATCTGATCCATTGAATCAACAACATGGAAGAGGCAGTCATGCATGTCAGTCTGTGCCACATCTACAACCCTAAGCATTTCTCTGGAGGACCTATGGGAACCTGCCTGTATCTCAATGATGACCCTAATCATATGTTGAGTGGCACTGGAAGAGACCTCTGCATCAGATGGAGGATAGACAGCAGACCTCTCTGAGCACCCCCAACAACCCTCCTATGTGGCTCCTCACCATCGCTTTGGCGGTGGCCAGAGTCAACAGACACTTAAGCCACAGTAACCACTTATGGATTGTCTTGCCCTTCACCTGTCCTGTATTTGGGGGCTGACTGAAATGGGTAGGCATAGCCCTACTGGCCATATCTGATAGAATTTTAGGGGATGGCTGTATGGCACCCTCAGTGCCAGATTCAACTTCTGCACCCCCTGGCTGTGCCTCTGTTTTGCCACCATCATCATCAGAATCTGCTGATACTCTGACATCAAGTGGAAGAAGTCCCATAAGCCCACTTCCAGGATCACATGTGGTAATAAGCAACAACACAGGAAAACATTAATACCTATACTACTATAGTCCAATATATGTTTACAAAATAACAGTGGTGCCACTATTGGGCAGTACAGCAATACGCACAACAGTCCTGACATCAACATCACATACTAAAATATTTCTTTGAACTGCTCATCAGTACTGATATAAAAATGTTTGGCTTACCATGTATAGATGGTGGTATGCTCCCTATGCCAGATGGTCCTGGAAGAAGTTAAGCAAAAGGTAAGGGCAACATCATCACAATTAATAGTAACACAGAGGGTAAAACATTTTGCCCTTTATATGTCCTATAACTATACTTTCAACAAGAACTTGGATGACAACCCCAACCTAATCCCCATGTGTAATCAATCCGAATATATTGGTAACTGTAGCAATTTTCAACCCCCCCAACCAGTTTATTGTTAAATAGAACTAATGTTTGATGGAAATATTTTATTACACAACAGTATTTAACAACTGAGATACAAAAGCCTACCTGGAATCTCCTTCTGGTACATACTTGCTGTCCCTGAAACAGTAGCATTAATGTCAAGGACATGCTGTTCTGCACTTTCCAGAGAGCTGTCTGGATCCCTGATAGTGGACAGGAACTCTTCATTTGTTGTTAGTGCTGGCTCAGTAGCAGCCTCCCTGAGTACCTATCCAATCACGGATCACTGCAGCTGCTCTCCTCCATGCAGATGAGATCATGTCAGTGGCCCTATGGCACACCTGATCATATGTCCTGTTGTATCCACCTACTGCATTGACATCTGCAACTATCTGCTGCCAAATCTGCATTCTGACTGACATATCTCCATGTCCTCTCTCAAGCAAAAAAGCAACATGTCACCTAAAAGCTTCCACAATTAACTGATGACCTGATTTTCAGGGTCACTGAAAGGTGGTTTTTGGGGATTGAGATGCCTGGGTAGCATAGTCCTAGGTGTCCTAAAACACAACAGAAGGATAATGCACATAAGTATCACATAACTACAAAATAACTGTTCCCAGACAAAAGAGAAAACGTAGCATTTTAGTATTACCAACTGAAGAAACAAAACCGTTTAGAAATTTGAAATATGAACAGCAGGCTAGATGCCAGAAAAAGGAGAGTAACAATAACAGTATATCCTTATTTGTGCCATGACAGAAATGTTGCTTTGCTCCCCCACCCCCAAAAGAACAGGCAAATAACACATTTTGCTAACAAACCATCCCTGAAATGCTAAAAGTGCTATCAAATGAAATATCCCTGAAATATGTCTACAGATTTTATACAGAACATTCCATTTTAAGGTATTGCTAATCATGTATACCTGTGAAATGCCCTGACATACATGCCTATGCCATCAGTACATTTCTAACTAATACTTAGAGATAAAAGTGTAGTATTACCATTAAACATATTTTTCTGAATTATGGATGCAGTATATAGCTGAAAAATACAAGCATACCTTCTTAAGTTCAATAATCTTCTGTGCAGAAATATCCCAAAGTAATAGCCCCTTTTTTGTGTTCAACACATAAGCAAGTCTTCTCACCTTCAGGTTCCCTAGCTACATGGTTACCTTTTTATGATGTAGATTCAGGGCTGTTAGCACGGTGTAGATGAAAATGATGCAAACTCATTAGAATTACTGAATCCCAAATCCTTGGCTCAGTGTGGGAGATGTAAACATAGTGCAGTCACTCCCTCAGTGTTTTTTTCTAATGGATTGCAACTGTGAATGATTACTGATATGGGTGAATGAAGACACAACAGTAATGCAGACTGCCCTACCTCCAGTAGATACATCAGGTTACACCTACAAAGTGTATAGAACTGATTTTATCAAGGTTGGAAATCTAAGCAAGTAGCACACAATTCACAGGTTCCGTTCATTAACGTCCACCCTTCTCTTCATTTGCTGACAACTGTATATTGTTGCCATGTAATATTCTCACACATTTTAAGGACAAGGATAGAGAATGCCTTTGCAGAATGCGTGTCTCAGATTACTGGTCAGATAAGACAAGAATGTGCAACAAACGGGTAAGATCACTCCTAAAAATGGAGAACATTGATATCTGTGAAGTAACTGAGACCTGGTTCAAGGCTCCAGAGGGCAACCTTGCAATACCAGGCTACAACTCTTACCACACTTTTCGGCCACCAAACCAGGATTGAAACACTAAAGGTGGAGGAGTGTCCATATTCACCAAGGAGATTCACACCACCAGGTTAGTTGTCCAACACAATGCATCTGAAATTCTCCAAGTGCAACTAACACTAGGTAAGAAAGCAATCCAAATTGTAGCTTGCTAGAGATCCCCCACCATGCCCCAAGATTATCACTACACCTTTTGGAATATATTTGAAAATATTAATATACAACCAAACACCCTAATACTGGGTGATTTCAACTACCCTGCCATTAAATGGGTAAACTACTCATGTACCAACACCTTTACCCAATGGTTCTTGGAATTTATAAATTCCAATGCCCTGGATCAACTAATCCATAGTCCCGTCAAGGGCTCCAGTATCCTAGACCTGGTCATTACCAACATGGGAAATCGATGCTCCACACCTATGGTCACCCCCTCGTTGGTCAGGTCAGACCATAAGCTAATCACCCTTAACATCCACATCCCACCCCCACCCCCCAGTAAGGAAACCTCCATAAAAAACTGCTCCAAAGCCAACTTAATGCTACTCAAGTCAGAAGTTACAAACTTCATGACATCCATGCAGATGTGAACTGAACGTTCGACTGCTGAGTCCTACACTAAGGCACTGTACGAGCACACCCACTCGTGCATGAATCGTGCCATCCCAAATAGAATCAAGATGCTCCCTTCCAAAAAAAGGAAGCCAATCTGGTGGTCTCCTGCCATAAACAAACTTTACAACAAAAGGAAGAAACTGTTGCAGAAAAGAGGAAAATCTCAGGATGCAAAAAAACTCCCTTACCAGCCTCAGTAAGAAGCTGAGACCCCCCATAAAATCCTCCAAAGCTAGTTATGAAAATAAAATTGTCCAAAGATTCCAAAGACAACCACAAGGCATTCTATAATTAAGTCAAATATCTAAATGGCAATGCTCAGATCTGCTCTGAGCTACAACAGAATGGCATTAAATATACTGATCCCAAGGATATTGCCAATATCCTGGCAGATCGATTCAGTGGCAATTTCACCCCCCCTTGCCCCCTAAAATGGCCCATTTCAATACCGGATGTTTGCCAAATTCCGGTAATAACAGCCACACAGGTAAAAAACGCACTCTCCAAAGCTAAGAATACAGCATCCATGGGACCAGATGACATCCCAGGCTGTGTAGTACATGAACTACAAAATGAACTGGCACCTCACCTAAGTGTCCTGTTTAATCATACCCTCACCTGAGGCTTTATGCCCACTGAGTGGTGCACAGCTACAGTTATCCCATTCCACAAAGGGGGATCCACCTTGGATCCCAGAAACTACCACCCCATCAGTCTGATGAGCCTGATCTGCAAGGCCATGGAACTTATTATCATGGAACTTATAAACAAAGACATTGGCAACCTTAAAACACTGGACCCCACCCAGTTTGGGTTCATGAAGGGCCGATCTTGTCTCCTGAACCTGATTGACTTCTTCAAATCAGTCTCTAGAGCTGTGGACGAGGGTAAGGCAGTCCACACAGCCTATCTGGATCTTGCCAAGGCCTTTGTCACCATCCTCCACTCTGGAATCATAGATAAACTTACTAAGTTGGGCATTAATCCCTACGGCACTCGATGGGTTGCCAACTGGCTTACTGACAGAACCTGCACTGTAAAATTAGCTGACTCCAAATCCAGCTCCAGACAAGTGACAAGTGGAGTACCTCAGGGTTCAGTCCTGGGACCTCTCTTGTTTGACATCTACTTCTCTGAAGTACAAGCCAACACTAAGGGACTCTGGCTAACAATGTTCGCAGATGACTGCAAACTGGGAGCCATTATTGAATCCCCAAATTATGTCGATACTCTACAAAAGAACCTTACAGAAACAGATGCTTGGTGCCAGAGCCACGGGCTCAAGCTCAATGCCACGAAATGTATAGTTATCCCCTTTGGGAAAAAACATGTACCCTTGAATTGTCACATAGGTGGCAGTACACTAAACACCGAAAGTGTGATAAGAAACTTAGGGACACAGGTGGACAGTGGTCTCACCTTCAATAACCACATCACCACAACAGTCAGGAAATCCTTCTATGTGGCACACCTCATCACTAAGGGCTTTTCATCCAGAAAAAAGGAGGTCATTGCCCCACTGTACTCATCCCTCATCAGACCCATTATAGAATAAAATACCCCATTTGGTATGTACCTCTCAAGACATCTGCAACAACTGGAAAGGCCGCAGAAATACCTCACTAAAAGAATCACAGGCCTAAAGCAGATGCCCTATGCTGACCGCCTTAAAAAACTCCAGCTATATTCTGTCGCATATCGTCTACTCTGAGGCAATCTCTGCTTAACATACAAGGCCATGTCAAACCCAGAGCTGTTGGACATGCTACACTTAAAGAAATCCCAATCCCTCAGAGCCACACGCTCCAGGGATCTAAACCTTGTCATCACAATAAACACAACATGCTGGAGGGATAGGTTCCTGAGCCAGAGACTCCCCAGACTCTGGAATAGACTGCCCATACTTGTCAAGCAGAGCACCTCTTTGGCCCTCTTCAAAAGGAACCTTGATGACTGGATGGGAGAAAGGAAATTCACCCTAGGGATCACATCAGTCCAGGGGTGCAGGGAAGTAAATAATGTGGGAAGAAATAGCCAGGGAATTGTTATGGCTAGGTTTGTATAGGCCCTAGGGCTGATAGCCTAGTACCAATCTGATAGCCTAGTACCAATCTGTGAACCTAAGACAGAGCTGCATTTTTGCAAGCAATAGTCCTAAATGTTTGTGTGATCACTCAGTGCACTACAATGTAACATATGTACAAATAACTGTTAAATGGTTTGTTAGTACTGTGGATGATGATGATGATGATGATGCAGTTGGTTTTATGCAGAATGATTTCACTTCCCTACTGAAAAACTGCAGAAAAGAGGAATAAGGCACCCTTATTGTGTTCTGAAGGATCATTGGAGTGAGAGTTCAAATCCAGAGCTATGTAGAACTATGTCATGTGTACTAACAAACATTGTGTACTGTTTGTTTCATAGATTTTTTTTCATTTAAACTACTTTTCCCTTTTATTTATTTCTTTTAATGCCAGTGTTTGTGAGGTGCGAGATGTAGTACAAACAAGGGAGATGGAAAAAATGAATGTCAGGTTTGGCTGTGCTTATCTTGTTTGCATGATGCTTAGCAGTGTACTAAATGGACTAGTGGGCCACACAGGAAGCAGACAGAACACCTGCAGACAGGGCATCTGTAAAAGTGCAAAGATCAAAAACAGTACATTGTTGCAATTTTTGATTTCCAGTGGTTAGCAAGGTTCCCCAACACTTGCAGTCATGGAACACCTGCAGACAGCCAATAATTGAAAATGGATGCATTCAGTTAATTCTTTTGGGCACCACACAAACGCCCTAAGCAGTGTTATGTGTAGGTTAATACCAGGAACATAAGAATGAGTAAGACATGCAAATGTCATGCAGCTAGTCCTGTGGCAGCATATGTAAGTGTAGGGCTGGAGTACAGATTGTCCTGAGTTCTAGTACAGGCTGTGCAACCTATTTTTACTGTTGTGACAGTGTAGTTAATACCAATGAACAGAAAAATAGACAAGTGTTATTTCAACATTCTTGTGGCAACAGGTGGCAACAGGTGTAAGTGTAGGACTACCTTACACATGGTCCTGGGTTCTAATACAGGATATTCCAGACATTTTTATTGTTCATTCACTTCCCATTATATCCACCCTCACCAGACATTTTTATTGTTCATTCACTTCCCATTATATCCACCCTCACTTATAACATTTTAGATAGTAGAACTGATATGACTATAGTTATGCAAGTATACTTCTGCTATCTGGACTTACATGACCTTCACAATTACCTAAGACACATACACAACTGGATGTATATACAAGACCCTTGTCAAGTCACACATGTACATGTGTAACACCTCAAACTGTCAGCTGTTTTTATGAATGGTTCCTGACTGTCTGAACAGCACTGCTTCTGTGACAAAGATGTAAAATCAACACTGTGGAAGAAAATGTTTTGCCTCTTATGCCTAGGTTTGAATTCCACACTTTAAAAATAAATTTTATTAAGTGTATAAATCCAAAAAATGTGTGAAGTCATGACATATATGCCCCCAGTGCATGTTTTCAAACTTATCTCACCTAGCAGTTACCTTCCAATTTTCACTATACATTTCCAAGCTATAGCATCAGACACCCCGCATATTAAGGTCATGTCAAATTAACATTCTTACCTCAAGTATTTGTCATCTCTCCTTGACACTGCTGCTCTTGCTTAACACAATGCAAATATGGTTGGCATTGTTGTTCAGGTTTGCACACTACCAGAAAACACAACAACTGTAATTGGCGTGAAAGCATAATTTTCCATTGCTCTAGGTCAGGTGATGCACATGACTGGAGTTAGTGGGGAAGCTTCCAGGTTTAAGGCACAGAGTGGGGTGTCTAGGATTCCTGGTAAAATACCACAGCCAAAGGCTTCTGCAGGGGGACTATTCTGGCTCCCAGTATAAGTCTGAGGCATGGAGTAGTTTAGCTCAGGCTGTATCCAGTGGTACTGGCATCCTGCACACTGGAGAACGGTGTAGACATCATTTTAATGACCTACATAAGTACAGAATGGATACCCTCAACCATTGGTTGAATGAATTTGAGACTACAGACATCCCAAAGCTGTGTAAGTATTTGTAATTCTTAGAAAGCTAAAAAGCTAAATGTAGGCAAAACTGGTATGCATAATGCTCTTATTTATTTATTTATTTATTTATTTATTTATTTGTAGTTTGATTACCAGGGAAGTCCACTGGGCCAAATTGAGCCATTTTCAGTGGAGGCCCGGGGAGAAAAGCTCCAAGATGCATTATACAATTTAGATACAACTGATAGTTAATATTAATAATTATATTATGTAGAATAGTTACTCATAAATGCATTCAATATCATGCATAGTTAACAAATTCATTAAACTTGAAGGTAGGGATCATACAGTTTCATTCAAGGAAAACAGATATGTGTTAGGTGTGGAAACAGTTTACATACAAACCTTTTAAGAAAATGTAAATACGCTTTACATACATACATCAACAGTAGACTGCTATTTACAATATTTACAAGGGTTGGGCTGTGTGAGGGTAGCTGTTGGAGTTGTTGAGAGCTTAGAGAGAAGCTATAGAAATTGTTGAGAGCTTAGACAGGCTCATAGGAAGAAAACTATGAAAGTTGTAGAGCTTGGGAACCAGAGAGAGAACCCCCTTTGAATAGGTTGGGTGAAGGCAGGCACATTTCCATTTAGTGGACAGGTGTTTGAATAGTTGGGTTTTGAAGTTTTCTGAGTTTGGTATGGTTCTTGGTGTGGAGGGAAGGAAATTCCATTTTTTGCCTAGTGAGAAAGATAGGAGAAGTTGGTCAGCAGGACATTTAGGTATATGGATAGTAATTAAGTTCTGATTTTCAGATCTGAGAGCTCTGTTGGGTGTATAAGGAGGAAGGATGTTAGTTAGAGCAGAACATTTTGTTGGGTGAAATATGAGTCTATATACAGTAGTGAGTTGGAGATAGTCTATGTAGTTTGGGAGTTCAAGCCAATTCAGGGATTGTAGGGTTAGGCAGTGATGGGTGGTATTTTTAGATTTAGAGGCAAATTTAGAGACTTTGTTGTAGCAGTTTTCTAGTTTAGAGGTGATAGAGGAGGACAGGTTGGTTAGGAGAGGGGCCCCGTATAATAAGGAAGGAAGAAAGAAGATAAGTCAAGGCCAGAGTTTGCCTGGTAGAGTTAGAGAAAAAGCGATTATTCCTATACAGCATACCTAGCTTTTGGTGGGTTTTCTTAATATTTTGTTGAATATGAATATCAAACTTGAGGTGTTCATCTACAGTAATGCCAAGTAGTTTGGCAAAGGGGACCACTTAGGTGAGTTGGTTTGACTATAGACTTTGAAGTTGTTTTAATTGTAGGAGAGGATCTTTGTGGGAGGGAATAGTAGAATTTTTGATTTATTTGCATTGAGAGAGAGGTGGTTTTGGCACATCCGGTTTTCAGTTGTCGAGAAGGCAGTTTGGGTTTTAGTCAGCAATTCAAAGAGGTTTGAGGCAGAGCAGACTAAGGTTGAATCATCTGTGTATTGAATGATTTTAGCATCAGGAATAGCAGTGTGAAAGTTACTCATGAAGATGTTAAAAAGCAATGGCCCAGGGATGGATCCCTGTGTTACACCATTTGGGGTAGGTAGGAAAGAAGAGATGGAGATCTTCCATTTGACTGCTTGTGATCTGTCTGATAGATAGCTGGAGAACCAGGATAAAGCATTATGTGAGTGATTAAGGTTTGAGAGATGACAGAGAAGGTGCTTGTGGGGAAACAGTATCAAAGGCTTTAGGCAGATCAAGTAAAACAGTAGAAACTAAGTGTCCTGAATCTCTAACTTGATTGACAGTTTCTAGGAAAGAGAGTAGAGTGGTTATTGTGCTATGGCCTGGACGGAAGCCATGCTTGGTAGGAGTGAGAAGATTGTTTTGGGTCAGAAAAGGCATAAGTTGGAGGTGGATGCATTTTTCTAGGATTTTGAAAATTGGTGAGAGCAAAGCAATGGGGCAAAAGTTTGAGATACTGATATTTTTGCCTCCTTTATGAAGAGGAAGAATATAAGCTGAGCGCCAGAGTTTGGGGATATATGATTCTTTTATGGATCAGTTAATAATGATGCTGATTGGGAGAGCAATGCCATCAGCAGCACATTTTTGGAAGGAAGAGGGAATATTGTTGGAAGCGTTAGAGCAAGGTTTAAGTTTGGACAACATTTTTTTTATAAAGTTAGTGGAGATGGGTTTGAGTTCAAACAGATGAGGTAAGTTGAAAGGGGGAGAGTGTAGAGCAGTTGGGTTAGTATTGAGAAATGTCTTGGTGAGGGTAGTAATAGTTTCTATGAAAAATGAGTTAAATTCAGAGCCTAGTTCAAGGTCAGATTTACTTGGGTCAGGACAGAGATTATTCTTGGAGCCAGGATTGAGGAGTGAGTTTATTGAGTTCCAGAATTTTTTGGGTTTTTTTATTGTTATTGGACTGAAGATTAATATAGTAGGATTGTTTGTCTTTGGTGATTAGTCATTTTGAATGGTTGTGGAGCTGTTTATATTGGAGCAAGGTATTGGCCCGTTTATTGTTTTGGTAAAGCTTCCATAGTTTGTTTCTGTGGTGCATAATCTGTTTTGTCTCTTTGGATAGCTAAGGAGCAGTTTTAGTTTTTTATCCTTTTGTTTCTTAGTGGGGCTAGTGAGTTTAAAGTATCAAGGAAGACAGAGTTGAAGTATTCTATAGCCTTGTCAAGAGGAAGGATGTTTAGAATTTGCCAGTTTATTTGTTTGAAAGTATTTGAGAAAGTAGTTGGGTTGAAGCTACTGAGGTTACGAGTTTGAATGTATTGATGCTGGTGTGGGGAGGAACTAGTTGAGTGATGCATAAAGGCTGGGAGGTGGTTGCTAAAGGTATCAGGAATTATTTTATTTGGATCTGAGACTAGGATCCAATCTATAGTGGATCTGGGAGGGTTTATTTTGTTAGGTCAAGTGATGGAGAGGATTATTTGAGTGAAGTTATAGAGGTTAATGGATAGGAAGGGAAAGGGGCAATTGATTTTATTCCAGTCAATATTCACCAATGATATGTTTCATAGTTAATTTCAGTAGAGGCCCATAGGAGAATATTTAGAGATATTGTTACCAGGTGAGATATATAGGGCAATGATGCAGATATTTTTATGTTCATTTAGTTTTAGAATTCCAGCAGTTAGTTCAGTGTTCTGGAATTGAGGAATTGGAATTTGGAGGGGAATTAAGGTAAGAAGGTTGGAGTAGACTAGGGCAGTGCCTCCTCCTTTTTTATTTAGTCAGTCATTTCTGAGACAATGAAATCCTGGGGGAAGGATCTCAGAGTTGGAGATAAAGGGCTTGAGCCAGGTTTCAGAGATGGCTAAGATATCTAGTTGGTTATGGCTTAACCAAGCTTGAAAATGGTGTACTTTGTTGTTTAGACTTTGTGCATTAATTGTAAAAATCTTTAGGGTGTTGAGATAGGAGGAAGAGGGTAAGGGATGAGTGTTGTTAATAAAGGATGGAGGACCAGAGTTAGGATGGATGTCACCAGCTTGGACTAGGTTGTTGAGAAAGAGATATCCTTTAGCCATATAGGTCTGCCAGGTATGAAGTTTGGTAGATTGTAGATTGGAGCAGGTGACAGTGTCTTGACTTTAGAGGAGAAGAGTTTAGGGTGAAATAGAAGCATATGGTTGGGCTGAATGAGAGAAGAGGAGATAGAGTGGAAATGGGAGTATGAGTGAGGGAGAAGGTGGGTTTGTATGGTAGTTGTCTTTGTAGGTGGTATTGGACAAGCATAGGTGAAATATATGAGGTAGCATAGTATAAGGGAAGTAGGAACATAAAGAGGAGGCTGGGGGACTGGAGAGTGTGATAACTTGAGGAGAGCATGTTTGAGCAGAGAAAGTGGTATGAGTAGTTAGGAAAATAGAGAAGGCTATGAAGAAGAAAGGGTTTAAAAGTGATGGAGGTATTCTAGAGCTTTAAGGAAAGATGAGGGGACTATAATTATTGGGTGGAGTACAGATTACAGAGTTTATGAAGGATGGCTATAGGTGGGAGGAGTAATGAGGGGTGAGCTGGTATTGGGTAATTAGTCTGAGAGAGTGGGGTAAGATAGGAATAAAGCTAGGAGTACTGGGGGCGGGTTGAAATTAGGGGCAGGGTAGAAAAGAACAGTAGAGTTGAGTATGGCAGAAAAAGTATCAGCAAAGAGCAGTTTAAAGTCTGTAGTTAGAAGGTATGAGCAAAATATTTCCAGTCAGAAAATGAAGGCTGCCTTTACAGAGGGTGGTTTAGCGGGGGGGGGGAGAAGATATTTACAGTCTAAGGATATTAACTCACAACCGTTTGCAAAAAAATAAAACTTGTTGGGATTATAAAGAATATCTAGGATTTATATTGGTATATGTTGCCACCTAATGGTAGAAGGTGATAGCAAACAGCAGGCAAACATCTTCTGTTCTTTCCCCCGCTAATGCTGACATAGAGCTCAACAGACGGGCTCATATTCTTCAACTGGAGAGACTGAGGGAAGCAAGTGGTATGTATGCAGTACAAGAGAAGTATTAAAGTTTTAAAAGTAAAGATAGATTTTTGTTTTTTTTTTATGCAGTTGTAACAAACTGATCCTGCATATCTTAACTGGAACAGCAAGTATGCATGTATTAGTCTGTAGCACAAACCAACTTTAGGAGTTAATTATAAGACTGTAGTCACAGGTTCTGGGTTCAAATACGAGTAACAAATGTACAGTACTGGATTTCTTTAATAAATAATTAATAAATATTTACATTAAATTAAACTCCATATAAGTGGCATAAATGCCCTGCTGTTAACTTTAATCTTTATAATTGAAACTGTCATGTGTGCAATATATGCACATTTCAAAGATTACTTTCAGCAATCTGTAGTTAGTGTGTATTTGTTACGATGAATACTTAAATGTAATAATTAACATAAATAATGCATTGCAAGTCACATATGATGGTACTAATTTGATGTATTTTTTCTTTCACCCCAACCCTTATCTCTCTGTTTTTATTTTATATTATATGTCATCCATCTTTACCAAATCACTAAATGATACACAACACTGCAATATAGGCCTGCCCCACACCACCAGCTCAAGCACCAATGCCCAGCACATCTGGGAGCCAAAATGGCAGTAGTGCCTCTGCTGCCCCAGCACTGCCTGCTCCCTCAGGTAGTACTGCTCCGGCAGCTGGTACAATGGTACCCTCCTGGAGCATTGGTAGAGTTGGTGATTTTATTACCTGCCAGGAAATGCAGGGTTGGTGCATAGGGTTGTGCATCACACCATTGGTGTATGCCTACACCAGATGGAGAGGCTGCTCTCCCTCATGGTCTATAGGAGGAGAAGACATGAAGCTCTCCAACCACTAGTGGAGTAAGGGGACAGTGATGACAGTCCAGTGAGTGAGAACTTTATTCTTTCTCCATGTTTGACAGGCATGAGCATGTGCTGTCCTCTCCCTCACCCCAGCCCTGGTGTCCCCCAAACATTTATATCCCTCACTGTCCCTGTCTCTTGTCTTGTTTGTTTGCATTTGCTTCCTCTCCTACCCAATGTACCTGACCCAGAAATAGCTACGACCCTTACCCAGCATTCCTCTTACTGAATTAGAAAATAATAGGTACCTGTCCCACAAACAAAATATTGTCTCATACATAGCTCTCCATTTCACATAAGTGTCTTCTTGACACACTTGATCCAGTTCAATTGGCTATACAACATGATTATGTTGTTGTCACCCTTCTCTCTGCAGGTGACAGTTCAAATTCAGCTAATATTATGCACAATATTATCAGTTTTTACTGTTGAAGAAATGGATAGCTATGGTTACTTACCTCCTACTGCACATTCTTGTGTTGCTTTCCCTTTGTACTTTCCCCTGTTTGCTCCCAATTTTACCACTTTCCTATATAACCCATTTTAACACCTATAATCTGGTCAAAAATAGAATCACACACAGTACACAAGTAGCAGAAAAAGCAATGGATCCCTTCACTTTTTGGCCTCTGTGTTTGTGCAGAGTTTAACATCACATACTAATGACAAGTAATAGTGAGTAGCTCTGTATTTCTGCAGTTACCTCTGAGCAATGTTTCTTAACCCTGCTGCACTATGCCAACACACAGTAATACATGTTGAATGTACTATACAGAATAATGTCATTGGTTTATCGCTATTTAATTAAAAGTATTAGATACACATAGATTCGAACCCAGCATCATCTGGGCTCAAAAAGAAACATGTCAATGCATTTACATCTGCTTCCACAGAGTCAGCTAAGCAGCAGTTGTGTTTCATACACTCATCACTAACTCTCAGAATTTTAGCAGTGCAGCTCATGTTTGCACACTGCTTAACTACATGCAAATAGAGAGATAAATTAATGGAAATGTGCATCTTGCATGCACAGACTTTGCCAACAATCACAGAAACCAGCTGCTCACACTGCTCTATGCCAAGGCAATTTTAACATGTATTAGTGCTATTTACTGTCCATTTTACTCTTTATGCCATGAAACTACATGTGGAAAGTTATGTTTCAAATTTACAATGCAGACGTGTTGCCTTCCCCCATGCACTGCAACCCTGCTGTCTCCAGTTCTTTTTCACAAATATATCAACTGCACTACATACATTAATATGAAATGTGTGATATGCAATGCATGTTGATCTGGTAACACACAGAACTAGAACTATCTTCACAGATGACCATTCCTACACATTCATCAACTGACCCTGGGAACTATTGGCCCATCAGCCTAACCAGCCTTATCTACAAGGCTATGGAAAGATTCATTATGGACCTTATCCACAGGGACATAGGTGACCTTCAACACTCTTGACCTGACCCATATTGGTTTTGTCAAGGGTAGATCTTGCTTATTAAACATAGAGTACTTTTTGATAATGTCCCTAAAGGCCTGGATGAGGAAAAACAGGGTATATTGCCTATCTTGATTTAGCCAAGCCCTTTGACACAATCCCCCATTTGGGTATCATAAGGAAACTTTCCCATTTGGGATTAACCCATACATTACTAGATGTGTATCCAACTGGCTCACTGACAGAACGCACACTGTCAAAGTTGGGTAGTCTTCCTCTACCAGTAGACCAGTTACCAGTGGAGTATCACACGGATCACTGCTGGGCCCTCTACTGTTTTGAAGCTATTTTTGTGAAATCCAGGTGAGAGTAGGTGGCCTGTGGCTTACCAAGTCTGCATATGACTGTCAACTGTGCCCAGTCATTTAGAGTCCCTCAGTGATGTTAACATATTACAGAAAGGCCTGACACAGACAAATGATTGGTGCCAAACTCACGGACTGAAACTTAGCACAGTAAAATGCCTCATTGTCCCCTTTGTCAAAAATGTAGCCCTGCTACTTATGTTATACATAGCACGCCTCTAAGCTCTAAGTCAGTGGAGTGAGACTTAAGAACACAGGTTAATAGCAATCTTAACTTCAATTATTGTGTGTTCATAGTGGTAAGACACACATTCTACATTGCCCACCTCAAAAGTAAGAGCATCGTATCCAAGACCAGGGAGGTCATAGCTCCACTGCACTCGACCCTTATCAGACCATTAATTTGTACAATGATCCCTTCACTGTGTACCTCCTCAGACACCTGCAGCAATTGGAGAGAGCACAGAGGTTTCTCACCAAAAGAATCCAGGGCCTCTATAACATGCCACACACACACACACACACACACACACACACACACACACACACAAAACACACACACACACACACACACACACACACACACACACACACACACACACACACACACACACACACACACACACACACACACACACACACACACACACACTCTATATATGAAAGACTGAAAGCCCTATCACTGTACTCAGTATCATACAGGCTGCTGAGAGGTGACCTGTGCCTGGCCTGCAGAGCAGCAGTCTGGGACCCTGCCCTAATGTAAATGCTGGACATCCGCAAATCAAATGGGACAAGAATAACTTGCTCCAGGGATCTCAACCTAGCTTGTGACATAAACAGAGCATGCTATATCTCCTAGCAACTAACACTGCTCTGTATTAGGCTTACATTGCATGTGAGACAGTGCTCCCCAATGACCCCGTTCAAGTGCAAATATGACAACTGGATGGGTGATTATAAATTCACCCCAAGGGTGGTACCTATGTCCCTCATGGACAGGACTATTTGGGGTTGGTCACAAAATCTCTCTGCTAACAATGAACATCTAACTATGCTCAATAAGGATACTTGGGTTTCTACATGGCTAGGCTTGTAAAGGCCCTATTAGCCCAGTAACCTCTTAGGAACCTATTAAGCTATAAACCTATGCAGGCCTCCTATCATCTTCACTTCTACATCCACTGCTGATGTCATACACTATAAGTTGTCCTGCAGCCTTGTAAAAATCAGACTTGGGCATACCTCTGAACCTCTTAGCACAAGAAATCTTGACAAAGCCTGACATAATGGGGGAAGAAAGGCCCAAAAATAGGGACAGAGTTTAACTATTGCTCTTATAAACTTGGAAAGTTGATAGAATAACAGGATTTGTCTTAGCATGTATTTTTCTGAAGAATATAAAGTCTGAAACTGAAATGTATATCATTATTTAGTGACTTCAGTCCTCAGGTCATTCCAGTGATTTGCTAGAAAACCGCAGATTTTATGAGAAACAGACCAAAAGTAGAAAGCAAAAATCTGGACATTCTACAAAAATCTTCCCAGTGGAGAGGTATGGACTTGTAACCAAGGAAGCAATCATCTTACCACTCCTTCACTACTAAATCACCAAAGACACGTTCGGAACAGTGCTGACAGCAGCTTTATCTCTTAAAACGCATTAAATTAAAAAAAAAACAATAGTAATAGTAAGCATTCACGACTAAGCACTTTTGCCTTACAGAGGCATCATCAAGAGTCATTCAACACTCGCATATAACACCATTGTATACAAACTGTAACCACAAACGTAACTTCCTCTAACAGTTGCTTAATTTAACTGTTTCCCTCCCTGACATTCAAAACACATTAGAGCAAATTAGTATGTTAAAAATAATGCAGTCTTCCTCAATTAGATGTTGTTAAATGCTGTTAAACAATAAATATTAAAAATATTTTGTTTCAAAACGTTCTTTTCTCAGCTTATGTACATGAACATGCATAAAAATATATAAAATCATTCAAACATTAGATAATTGCATAGTTCAATGTATAAATGCACCTAACACTTATTTAATGAACCTAACTACCATAGATACTATTATATCATTTAAAGTTCCTTCTTCTTAGCTTTCAAAATACTTGAAATTGATACATTTTTGTTAATACCCAGCTCCACTCTAGCATTTAGCAGTAGCTGCCACTTTGTTTCCCTAAGTTCCACTTCCAATTTTGGATCTCCCCCTCTTTCATTTGTGCACACCCTATCTATAATGGAAACATAGGAAACTTTTAAAATTAGTACGGTAGTAGTATGGGCACACAGCACGCTCGTTGTCTTTCTGTTCCTGATATCCCCGATTTGTTCAGCTATTCTATCTGTCAACCTTCTTATCATCTTGCCCACATAAAAACCAGGGCAGGTTGAGTATACTGCAAGATAAACTACCATTTTGGTGTTGCAATTGTACCGACCTGGACATTGTAAATTTCTATGATACCCCATAACTGCCACGTATGGTCCATCATTAATGAATTTATAATACCTGCATGCCCCACATTTACTCATAAATGACCTGTACTTCTCTAAAGGTCTAGTGGCTCCCAATTCTAATAGCTCCTTAATATTCCTACCCCTGCTATAGGCTACTTTTGGCTTCAAGCCTATTTTTGATTTAAGGTCTGTATCAAAGACCCCCCTTCTCACAAAATATTTAACCTGGTGACCAATCTGGGGTTTTCTTCATTGTACTGCATAATCATTACAGCTCCTTCAAAATTCCACTTGTTGTCGTCTTTATTCATATTACCAGTTGTTTTTAAAATTGGGGAGAAATTAGAACTCCTACCTTTTGTAATCACATTCCTTATTTTAATAAAAAAACATAATGGGTAATCCCTGTTTTTAAACATTCCTATCAAGATTTCTATTTCTTGTTCAAATTTAGTGTCTTCACTAATTAACCTTGATAGTCTGATCATTTGCCCCTTGACTAAACTTTTTTGTGCAAAGGGTGACAACTGCTGAACTCCAATAACGTGTTGGAATACATCTTTTTTTCTAAAGATATTTGAAATCAAATTCCCAGTTTGGTCGTCTCTTTCCAACATGATATCCAAGAAATCAGTTTTGGTGTTATGTATTCTGTATGTGAATTTTAGAAATGGTGTGGTGTTATTTAGATAGTCTACAAATTGTTTTGCTTCCTCCTCACTCCCTCCCAACAAAATCAATATATCATCCAAAAATCTGAAAAATATCAAGATCTTGGACATATACTCGGAGAAAAACACCTTTGTTTCTCCCATTCAACCAATACTATGTTTGCAAACACTGGGGCACATTTAGCACCCAATGCTACCTGTGTTGTTTGATGAAAAAGTTTGCCTTCAAAAAAAATGAAGTTATTTTTCAGTATGACTTCCATTATATCCACTAACAGATTTATTTTGTCATTACAGATAATACCCCCAGATCTTAAACTTTGTGAAAATAGTTCTAAACTGTCTTTATGCAGTATCACTGAAAACAAATTGATGACATCAACAGTTAAGAACATAAAGGTCTGTCATGGATTAAAACCCCTTAAAAGTTCTAAGCAGTGCCAGGAGTCCCATAGAACATGTATATTTTTAACACTTTTTGGGAGTAATAATCAACAAATGCAGCTAGAGGTTCAGTCTTAGACCCTCTAGCTGCCACGATTGGTCTCAACAGTGGATTTTCCTGATCTTTATGTATTTTGGGAATACCAAATATAGCTGGAATCTTTGGTGTATCATTAACTAAATAATCAAATTCAGCTTTGGTAATGGTTCCCTGGAAAAGTGCATCATGAAACCAGAAGTCTATCTTTGCATAATCCCTATTATTTCATTCTTTGAAATGCTAACATAGGTGGATGCATCATTCAGAATGTTGTACATTTAACAAACATAATCAATTTACATTATTATCACCACACCCCCACCTTTGCCCAGCTTCATTAATCTATAGTTTTTGTTGCAAATAAGTTCTTTCAGGCATCCCCTTTCTTCACTAAATAAATTATCACTGTAAGCATTTTTTCTTCTGTATAAATTCCTGATCTCACCCTCAGATAATCTCTAAAATGTTTGAACCATCAGATTACAAGGAGGTATAAAACACTTTTACATTTCAAGGAAATGATTTCACTTAAATTGAAATGTTCATCTTGTCCTGAAAAAAACAACTACAAATTCAGTTGCCTAGTAAAAAATTTTAAGTTAAACAGAACATTAGCTAAATCAGGTTTAAATTCAGGTACAAAGCTGAAACCTTTCTTTAACAATTTAAAATGAACATCTTGTACTGTAAAAATCACTCGAGCTGTATATCGTAAATCCATCTCTACATACAATTTCCACTGCATTACATTCCATATATGTTGCATTGCTAATGGACACATTCAGTTCTGTTCCTAATAACTTCCCCTCTGCCTCATTTTCCCCTTCATTGCCCCTCTGTAAGGGACTTGTTTGTTTGGCCGCCTGTACCCTCCTTGTTCATCTTGTTTCCGCAGTCGTTCTGAGCACCTCAGTTGGGGAGAATGCTCCAAAAAATGGTCATTATTGTCCCTAAACAAATCTCCTTCTTCATCATATTCATTATTATGACCATGCATTCTAGCACTAGTGCCAAAGTCCACTATTTCTTCCCGTCTGTGAACCTTTGGGAGTGGGGATATGTCTTTTTATCAGCATATTCCCATATAGTCCCTATTAATTTTATACTGCTTTCTAAGTATATTTTCATTAACATATTTATCCAAATTACAAAAAATACTGTCATACTTTTGCATAATGGTAGTAAGCAATAAATAATTTTTAATACTATTATTTATTTCATCAATGTCTTTGTGCAGTTGTTGCAACTTGCAACTTGCGTTCGTTGTCCCTTTTAATAATGTTCATCAGCTCAAAACCATTTCTGTCAAAGAGTTCTAAAAGTTCATGGTGCATCACCATACCATATTCAGTACCTCCTGGATACTTCCAAAGCTGCAAACCTTGTGAGGCCTGCTTTAAATCCAAAGATTTTGATAAAAATTAAGCTGGGAATTTGATGTCAAATATCTTTAGAAAAAAGATGTATTCTAGCATGTTAATGGAGTTCAGCAGTTGTCACCTATTGCACCAAAGAAGAAGTATAGTCAAGGGGCAAATGATCAGACTATCAAGGTAAATTAGTGAAGACACTAAATTTGAACAAAAAATAGAAATCGTGATACGAATGTTTAAAAACATGGGTTACCTATTATGTCTTCTTATTAAAATAAGGAATGAGATTACAAAAGGTAGGAGTTCTAAGTTCACCCCAATTTTAAAAACAACTGGTAATATGAATAAAGACAACAACAAGTGAAATTTTGAATGAGCTTTAATGATTATGCAGTACAATGAAGAAAACCCCAGACTGGTCACCAGGTTAAATATTTTGTGGGAAGGGGTCTTTGATACAGACCTTAAATCAAAAATAGGCTTGAAGCCAAAAGTAGCCTATTATAGCAGGGGTAGAAATATTAAGTAGTTATTAGAATTGGGAGACACTAGACCTTTTGAGAAGTACAGGTCATTTATGAGTAAATGTGGGGCATGCAGGTATTGTAAATTCATTAATGATGGACCATACGTGGCAGTTATGGGGTATCATAGGGATTTACAATGTCCAGGTTGGTACAATTTCAACACAAAAATGGTAGTTTATGTTGCAGTATGCTCAGCCTGCCTTGGTTTTTATGTGGAAACACAAAAGTCTTCTCAACTGACCAGAAATCCACTTTATTATAGAACACAAAAGTACTGAAAACTGAATAAGATTAAGCGCTTTTCGTTTAACACTTTGGCTAAACTTCTTCAGATAAACATCAGCTAAAATTACATGCTTATAAAAGACTTCTCATTAAGCTTAATTAGATAAGTGTTTAAAATCAATTAACTTTGAAAATCACTGTGGGTGTCGTTTTACAGAGAACCAAGTAATTAGTTTAAACCTCAACTAAATGTGCATCATCCCTATCTGCAGGTAAGTAATGTATACAGGAAATATAAAACCATATAAAAATATAAAAAAGTATGTATATGTAATCAAATGTATATAAATATATATGTATATTTTTTAGCAATACAAATGTCTAACTAAAACAGTATGCATATATAAATAAAATATCACTCTACAAACAATGAGTAACAACACCAGACTATGTGTTACATAATGCAGTTAACTAAAACATTTACTAAGTGTTTACAAGGTGTAGACTAGGACCATAAGGCACTACACTTATAGTGATCATCTCCCCAGGCTTTTCTGTTTTAGGACACATGCTAAAGAACAAACTTCGTTCAAACCTGGTGGACATGCAGCATTCACTCACAGCTGCCACATTAGCTCAAGTTTCTCCAACAGAAGCGAGGTAGGACTGCCAAGACTGTCAGTGGGAACATGATCAATAGCCCTAAATTTGAATTTGTGTAAGGATATTCAGTACAGTGATGGGCTAGTGCATTTTCCCCTTTGTTCTTACTAATATTATATACTTGTTCATACACACGTTCCCTCAGCTTGCGGTCCGTCTTGCCTATGTAAAAGATGGGCAGGTTTGGCATTGAGCTAAATATTTCACAGATTTTGAATTACAGTTTAATCTGTATTTGGTGTTAAATTTAAGGGCTCCATTTTTAAACATTTGCCCCATGTCCATGAACTTACATTGGTTACAGGATTCGCATTTGTACATTCCTGTACTTCTGCTGGTATTAATCTTCTCACCTTCGATTAAACTTTTTAAATTCCTTCCTCTTCTACAAGTAATCACAGGTGCGGATCCTAGTTTCTGTACCACCATTTTATCTGTTTGCAGTAAAGCCCAGTTTTTCCATAGTATTTGCCTTACCTCAATCGCGTCTGTTGAATAAATTGTTGTAAAGCTTAAAGTAAATTGAGGTTTAGTGTTGTTCACTTCTGTGTATCCTGTCACATTCAGGGAGATTACCATAGACATTGGGAGTGCCGTTACACTGTCATTATAGACATGTCAAACATCGTGGTAAAGAATGGGGGTGAACACCCCTAGTTCACATTTTAGTTTAACTTTCATAATTACTTCCGTTAACAAGGTTTCCGTGTATCCCCTATGGGCAAACATACTTCGTAATGTTGTGCATTCTTCGATAAATCTACTGTCCTCACTCATCATCCTGGCGGCTCGCACCTGTTGACCATTAAGGACAGATTTCTTTTGATGCCAAGGGTGCGAGCTAGAAAAGTGCAAAAAGGTGTTGCAATAGGTTTCTTTCCTGTATATACAGGATGTATACCTTTGGTTTCCCTGTCTTTCCTTAATTCAATGTCCAGGTAGTGAATTTTAAAAATCTGGTGGTGTTAAATTAATTCACCATGTCACAGGCATTCTGACTGTCCCCTTTTAATATTATACAAATGTCCAGGAACTGTGTGTAGATGAAAATGTACTTGTTAATAGCTTCATTAGCCAAGACGAATTGGTGTTCCCATTGTGCCATTATTAAGTTGGAGAAGCTGGCACCACATGGTGAACCCATGGCAGCACCAATTTGTTGTAGGTAATGTTCCTTGTTGAATAGAAAGAAGTTATTTTCTAAGATTATTTCCAAAGGTACCTCTACCAGTCCCATCTCTTCTGCAGACGCTTGCTTGTTCCTCATAAAATCAATGACCCATTCAATCCCTGTTCTATGGGGTATAGATGTATACAGTTCACATATGTCCACTGTCAAATTTGTGCTCATCCTTATATTCAAGTTTGTTGATCTCACTCAAAAACGACCAAGAGGCTTTACAAATCTGATGCTCTTGGACAATTTTTTGAGTATAGTTTCCAGTTTTGGTTTTTATGTGGGCAAGATGATAAGAAGGTTGAGAGATAGAATAGCTGAACATATCAGGGATATCAAGAACAGAAACTCAGTGGACATGCTGTTTGCCCATACTACTACCTGTAGTAATTTTAAAAGTTTCCCATTTTTCATTATAGATAGGGTGTGCACAAATGAAAGAGGCGGAGATCCAGAACTGGAAGTGGAACTTAGGGAAACCAAGTGGCAGCTATGGCTAAATGCTGGAGTGGAGCTGGGTATTAACAAAAATGTATCAATTTCAAGTGTTTTGAAAGCTAAGAATAAGGAACTTTAAATTATATAATTGTATCTATGGTAGTTAGGTTCATTAAATACATGTTAGGTGCATTTATACATTGAACTGTACAATTATCTAATATTTGAATGATTCTATGTATTTTCTATGCATATTCTTGTACATAAGCTGAGAAAAGAGCTGTTTGAAGCAAAATCTTCTTCTCCTTCTTCTTCTTCTTTCGGCTTTTTCCCGGTTAGGGGTCGCCACAGCGGATCACCGTGTCCGCACATTGAATGGCAGTGGAGTTTTTATGGTGTCGAGTTGCCAGCCCGGCGCCCAACCTTCCACAGAAGGCACACTCACACGCACACCTAGGGCCAATTTAGAGTGTCCAATCCACCTGCAGCATGTCTTTGGGATGTGGGAGGAAACCGGAGCACCCGGAGGAAACCCACGCGACCACAGGGAGGACATGCAGACTCCGCACAGAAGGCACCCCAGCCAAGGATCGAACCGGAGAACCTCTTTCTGTGAGGCGGCAATGCTAACCACTGCACCACCATGGCCGCCCAGCTGTTTAAAGCAAAATATTTTTTAATATTTATTGTTTAACAATGTTTAACAACATCTAATTGAAGAAGACTGCATTATTTTTAACGTAGCAATTTGCTCTAATGTGTTTTGAATGGAATTTGCTCTAATGTGTTTTGAATGGTAGGGAGGGAAAGAGTTAAATTAAGCAACTGTTAGAGGAAGTTACGTTTGTGGTTACAATTTGTATACAATGATGTTATATGCGAGTGTTGCACAACTCTGATGATGCCTTTGTAAGGCGAAAGCGCTTAGTCGTGAATGCTTACTATTACTATTTTTTATTTTAATGTGTTTTAAGAAATAAATTTGCTGTCAGCACAGATCCGAATGTGTCCATGGTGATTTATTAGTGAATGTATGGACATGTGCCATGGTGCTTGCATAAAGTACCGAATTCTGTAGGCCATGTGTTTATTTATTTATTTTATTTTTATTTTATTTTATTTTACATTTTATAACCGGGGGTGTCTGACTGAGCCGAAAAGGCCCTTTTTCAGCAAAGGCCCTGGGAGAAACGCTCCACAAAGAAAAATTACAGATACATTTAGTTAGACATGATCAGTATACACACAAATTACAAAAGACATGTTTTTACAGTGGTATGTGGCACATCAACAGTTACAGTGAACATACAAAAAAATATTAATTTAAAAATAAAGGTAATTAATAGATTTGTGATGTACAGCTGAAATTTGGAACATAGGTAGAATACATACATAGTACACAGGTACAGTACATACATTGTAGATTAGCCAGTATTTGTGAGTAAGACTGAAAACTATTATCAAGTACTCTAGATTTAGTTTGTATACCTTATCCACTTTCACTAGCCTGGGGAGCAGTCATGGCACTGCCAACTCTGCTTGAGATGTTGCCTGATGAGGTCTTTAAAGGAGGCTTTGTATGATGTGTTTTGAATGCTAGTGTAACAGAGTTCCATTTTTAGCCACTGAACTACTATATAGCGCATCTCCAAAGCTATTGTAGCTGTTAGTGACTTCTAGTAGTAGTTTGTGTGATGATCTATGAGGCCTTTTGGCTGAGTGATGTTGTACTTGGTTTTTGAGGGCAGGACACTTATTGGGGAGGTAATAGAATGACAGAGGCAGAGCTGATTGTAAGTTAGGAGGTTGGGCAGTTCAAGCTAGTAGAGCTGTCTCAAAGCAGTACAGTGATGAGTTCTATATGAGCAATTTGCAGCAAAGCGGGCAATTCTGTTATAGCAGGCTTCCATTTTGCTTAGTTCAGTTTTGTTGAGATTAGTCAGAATGAGAGATGCATAGAGTAGGGTGGATAGAAGTTGGGAGCGAGCAATGGCTGATCTTGTGATGTTGATAAGAAATGGTTTGATACGGTAGAGTGATCCCAGTTTGGCATGTACTTTTTTAATAATTAAGTTGAGATGACTATCAGATTTTAGGTGGGAGTCTATGGTTATTCCCAATAGCTTAGCCTGTGCCACTGAAGTGATTGGAGTAGCATTTGTGGAGTAGATAGTGAATTGACTGTTATCAGTGTTTTTGTTAGAACTGGTTATAATCATAAGCTGTGTTTTCTTTGGATTGAGGATAAGTTGGGCTTTGATAAGGTAGTTTTCAACATCAGAGAATGCTAGTTGAGTTGTTTGCAGAAGGGTGTGAATGTTTTGTGCAGCACAGATTAAGGGTTGTCATCTGCATACTGAATGATAGATGCATGCTGTGTGGAGGTATGGAGGTCATTTGTGAAGAATGTGAATAGTAGTGGTCCTAAGATAGAACCCTGTGGGACTCCTATAGTTATGGGCAGCTGAGGAGAGAGAGAATTTTCCCATTTCACAGCTTAGTACCTGTCAGTTAAGTAGCTTTGGAACCAGGTAAGAGTGGAATTTGATAGGCAATATTGGTTTAGTTTGTTTAGCAGGATTTGGTGTGAGACTGTGTCAAATGATTTGGACATATCCAAAAAAAGAGTTGACCGTCTTCATTTCTGAGACGGTTTACTGTGTCTGTGATGCAGAGGAGGGCTGTAGTGATACTATGGGCAGGTCTGAAACCATGCTGAGTAGGTGACAGGATGTTGCTGTCTAGGAGATAGTTTAGCATCTGGGTATGGATGTATTTTTCTAGGATTTTGGCCAGGAGGGAGAGTAGAGCAATGGGTCTGTAGTTATAAGTTCAATGGAGGTCCCGCCTTTATATATGGGTGTAACATAGGATATTTTCCAGAGTTTGGGCACATAGTTTTTAACAATTGATCTGTTTATGAGAGTGGAGATTGGGATAGCAATAGCGTCTGCTGTGAGTTTCAAGAAACAGCTGGGGAGTAGGTCGGCTGCTGTTGATGAGGTTTTTAGTTTGGAGAGCATGCTTTTGATTGAAGTGGTGGAAACTGTTTTGAGGGTATAGCTTGTATTAGTGTTGTTTGTGTTAGGGGGATAGTGAGGCAGGAACTGTCCTGTGATAGTAAGGATAGAATTGAGTTCACAAAGTGGGAGTTGAATTGTGTTTCAATGGGAACTTCATTGTCAGGGGTGGTTGATCTGGGGGTAGCCTTTTGGGTGGATTTTAGTAGCTGGTTTACATTTTTCCAATATTTTTGGGGGTTGTGTTGGTATTTAGTTTGTAATGTTGTGTAGTAAGATTTTTTGTCCAGCCTAATGCATTTTTTTGCATGGTTGTGCAGTTCTTGGTACTTAGTTAGGCTTTGTGTTTCTTTTTTTATAGTAAAGCCAGGGTGTGTCTCTGGACCTGAGGATTTGTTTGGTTTCTTTACTGAGCCAGGGGTTTGTAGAGGTTCTAACCTTGATTTTCCGCAATGGAGCAACAGTGTCTAGGTGTTGTAGAAATGTTTTGTTGAAATATGCTACAGCCTGGTCAAGTGGGAGTTTTTTTAGGGGAGCTCCAGTCACAGTTACAGAGTAAAGTGTTGAGGACCTCAGGAGCGAAGGTTTTTGTGTTTCTAGTTGATATATAGTTAGTGGTTTTGCATATGCTTGTTCTACTACGTATAAAGTATATTATGTTGTGGTCACTTAAGGTGTCTGGGAGACTGCCTGTGTGAGGGTACAATGTGGAGTTGTTAGTTAGGACCCAGTCAAAGATGGATTCCCTTTTAGAGTTTTTATCACATCTAGTTGGAATTTTGACTTGCTGCTGGTAGCCATGGAGATTTATTAGATTACTTGGTGGTTCTGATATACAGGTGAACCAATCTAGATTGAAGTCCCCCAGAATAAGGGTTTCTTGTGAGTATGTGGAAAAACACCAGGATAAGAAGTCTTCAAGGCTAGCAGGTGTATTACCAGGTGGAATATAGATCACAATTGTGGTGATGACCTTTTTAGGGTGAAGTTGAAGTTGTGAGATAAGTATGTCCCAATTATTGGGTGAGGGGTAGGAGTTTGGTAATTGATAGACAGTTAAGTTGGAGTTGTACAGTAAGGCAGTTCCACCCCCTTTACAAAGTGGTCTGTCTTGTCTAATGATATTGTAGCCAGTAGGGAGAACTTCTGAGTTAGCTGTTTTTATTTAGCTGGATTTCTGTTAAAGCAACTATGTCTGGGGAGTAGTGTGCCATTGTGGCCTGGAGTTCAGGTATTTTATTTTTGATACTTCTAATATTAATATTTGGCATTAAAAGATGGTTGATTTTGCTGCTGTTGCTGATTTGCCCAGGGATGAATAAAGTGGGGGTGTTATGCTCTGACATTTGTGTTGGAGCAGTTTGTGTTGGACAGGATGGATTTGGGCCTGGGTTGGGGTGGATATCCCCACGTATGGTGAGCCTGCTGTTAAAATGGTGATACAAATGTTGGAGCTTGGTGAGGAGTGTGAGAAAGTATTGTGGTTTTTTGGAGTAGGAATGAGAGCATATGTGTTTAGTTCTGAATTGGTCTGTTATGTAGTTCTTGAACAATTGTGGGCAGATATTATTATAATGTGTAGCGTCTGTATATGAGAGTGCATAATGTAGTGTTGTGCTACTAAGTTTAGGGATATTGCTAGAGTGATACCTTGTGGTGTTGTAAAGAATTATGAGAAGACAGACTAGACTTAGTAGTGTGATAGTCATGGTTATAAAGTTTATGTTGGTTCTAGGTGGGAGTCAGAATGGGAATTATAGGGTTGCACTATATGTGGGTGGGGAAGTAATGTCGGTGATGTAAAAAATGCCTAGTGGGAATGAGAGTGATTGGGAGTATTTTGTGTGGAGCAAGTTGGTGTGGTATAATGTGATATGACTTGAGGAGCTGTGATTGGTGGAGGTGATGTGAGGGTGAGCTGTGGATGTGGTTGTGATTACTATAAATGTAGAGGTAGTGGGGGTGGGAGGGGAATAGGGGGCAGGTCAGGGGCGAGAGCCCAAGTGTTAGCGAGGGTGAACGGAGTGGGGCAGAGCCCACCAAGACAAGAGCAAAAGGTAAGTATTACTTTACAAATCTGAACACTTTAAACAAATTCCTGAGGTCTAGTGGCTTACCAGCAAGCAGAATGTAATTGCTGAAGAGCACTTGTGTCCTAGTGGGAGACTAGAAATTTAAAGATGGCTCCATGCTCAGCAGGAGTCTAATATAGACTTAGTATTGGGGGAGGGAGATAGCACAAGTGTTGTAAACCAGGGGGAATGCAAAAAAAACCGAGAGGCAATCAGTGGAAATCAGTGAAGGCCTCATAGGGGTAAGTAATAATTCAAACTACCTGTAAAGTGAAGGAGAGAAGAGACGGCAAAGTTTATTAAGGTTGGGAGTGTGTCTTCACATTGACTTGCTGATTAGTAACCAGTTTGTGCACAGATTAGAGTAGGGAGATATATTAGCAATGAAGGGGAATGTATAGAGATGCAAATAAACAGGTGGGCCTCCAAGTGATACAAACTAAGGCAGAAAGCACTGAGTGGGCTGCTTGATGGTTAATTTAGTCACAGGGATCTGAATTAAATGTATACTGTCTATTGGACAGTTAGGATTACTGTACTAGCTGGGGGGGGGGCACAAGGCTACAACAGTCAGTTTTATTAGCAAGCTGAGAACTACAAAGAAATACTACTAATGTAATAGCTTTGCTCTCATAAAAACATACAAGTAGAATGCCTGGGTGGACTGACCCTGCTCTTGAGGCTCAAAATGTATATCCTTGTTTAGTTTGCAGTACTGATTCCTTCTTATACTGTATGGGTGGAGTGGTAGCCACAGACTGCAGATTTGCTTGAGTGCGCTCTGAAGAGAGAGAGAAAAAAAACAGAGGATGAAGCTAGTAGAAGGAGAAAAAGATAGGTCAAAGGAAGTAATGAGGAGATAGGAGGGTATAAAATATACAAATCGGAGGATAGTGTGGATAAAGTAGGAGAATAGATGCTATTGCTACAGTTTGAGAGTGCTTCTACTGTTACCACATCACAGTGCCATAACTTAGTTTGGAAAAGGTTAATAAATCATGCACAATACATTTATCAGCCAATTATCCTGTGCATACAAGAAATAGGAAAATGAACACTTAACAGCACAGCTGAATCAGTAGCATAGACAACTATAGTGTTTAATCAGTAAATACCATTTCTAACTCCAACACTAAGTTAATTAGATTTACATTACTGTTATAACAGCAGTTTTAGTACATCATAGTAGCATAGAGACAACATAGCTGCAGTGGTAGTGTCAGTAAAAACACAATTATTGAACGACAGAATCAACCAGTTAAATAAACAAGTAAGCAGATCAGTAGTCAGGAATCAGAAAAATTAATATTCATTGTATAGATCCAAATACAGCAAAAAGTAAGTATTACTTTACAAATCTGAACACTTTAAACCAATTCCTGAGGTCTAATGGCTTACCAGCAAGCAGAATGTAATTGCTGAAGAGCACTTGTGTCCTGGAGGGAGACTAGAAATTTAAAGATGGCTCCATGCTCAGCAGGAGTCTAATATAGACTTAGTATTGGGGGAGGGAGATAGCACAAGGGGTGTAAACCAGGTGTAATGCAAAACAAATGAGAGACAATCAGTGGAAATCAGTGAAGGCCTCAGAGGAGGTAAGTAATAATGCAAACTACCTGTAAACTGAAGGAGAGAAGAGACAGCAAAGTTTATTAAGGTTGTGAGTGTGTTTTCACATTGACGTGCTGATTAGTAACCAGTTTGTGCACAGATTAGAGTAGGCAGATACATTAGCAATGAAAGGGAATGTATAGAGATGCAAATAAACAGGTGGGCCTCCAAGTGATACAAACTAAGGCAGAAAGCACTGAGAGGGCTGCTTAATGATTAATTTTGTCACAGGGATCTGAATTAAATGTATACTGTCTATTGGACACTTAGGATTACTGTACTAGCTGGGGAGGGGGGGCACAAGGCTACAAAAGTCAGTTTTATTAGCACGCTGAGAACTACTAAGAGATACTGCTAATGTAATAGCTTTGCTCTCATAAAACATACAAGTAGAATGCATGGGTGGACTGACCCTTCTCTTGAGGCTCAAAATGTATATCCTTGTTTAGTTTGCAGTACTGATTCCTTCTTATATTGTATGGGTGGAGTGGTAGCCACAGACTGCAGATTTGCTTGAGTGTGCTCCTGCTCTTGAGGCTCAAAATGCATATCTTTGTTTAGTTTGCAGTACTGATTCCTTCTTATACTGTATGGGTGGAGTGGTAGCCACAGACTGCAGATTTGCTTGAGTGTGCTCTTGCTCTTGAGGCTCAAAATGTATATTCTTGTTTAGTTTGCAGTACTGATTCCTTCTTATACTGTATGGGTGGAGTGGTAGCCGCAGACTGCAGATTTGCTTAAGTGTGCTCAGCAAGCAGAATGTAATTGCTGAAGAACACTTGTGTCCTGGTGGGAGACTAGAAATTTAAAGATGGTTTAGATAGGTAGGGGTTCTGTTCTCACTGCAGTAAACTGTGTGTGTGGGTGTGAGTGTCTATTCAGAAGAGCAGACATGAGTATCCTACAGTTACCATGGATTTGACTGTATTTTGATACCTGCACATGCCTAGACATCCATTTCATGCAGGCCTCCCAGCATCTTCTCTCCAACATGCAATGCTGATGTCGTTCACTATAAGCTGACCTGCAGTCTTGTGAAAGTCAGACTTGTACTATGGAACTTGCATAATGTACTAAGTCTATAATCGGTGTACTTGGACAGGTAGGGGTTCTGTTCTCACTGCAGTTAACTGTGTGTTTGTGTGTGAGTGTGTGTGTCTAGCCAGAAGAGCAGAAGTCTATATCCTACAGTTACTAATCCACTCCCATGGACCGAGAGTATTTTGATACTTGCAAATGCCTACAAATCCATTTTTTCATTCAGGCCTCACAGCATCTTCTCTCTAACATGCACTGCTGATGTCATCCACTATAAGTAGGTCTGCAGCCTTCTAAAAGTCAGACGTGTGCCATGGTGCTTGCGTGAAGTACTGTTTTCTGTAGTGTATATGCTTAGAAAGATGGTGGGTTCTGTTCTCACTGCATTCAACTTGGGGGTGCACTTACTTTACATTACAGAGAGCCTTTTACACCAGCATGTGGGACACTGTTATTGCCATATTCTCCTCACAAGACACTAGTGATGTCATCAGCTATATCTGATTTGTGGGTATGCGGTATTCCCACTACAGCAGGGTCAGAGACTGGCCTAAAGGCCAGGCAGAAGTCACCTCATCCTATACAACACAGATTGCAGTAACATGGATTTCAGTCTATCAACATACATCATGGCATGGTTTGTAGGCACTGTGTTTTCTTGATGAGTAATCCCAGTGGTCTCTCCAGCTGCTGCATGTGTCTGCTGAGGTATACGCAGAAGAGAGCATTATACTCTATATTAGTGTCCTGATGAAGTTTGAGTATAGTCCTGTAATATAATCCTGATATTGGAATATGATGGTGTGACTTATGATGTGCACAACTTAGGCTTTCAATACAAGTGTGAACACTTGATGGTCGAATTTCACATTGCTATGTATGTGTGTTCCCAGTGCTTGCACACCAGGACTGTTGTCATTGCTGTAATTAGCAGGGAATTCCACTTTGCAGAAGGACAAAATAAAGACACATTTTTGCATTTATTTGTAGAAAGTATGGCTTTGTCACCAATCATTTTCTGTGTTAGCCCCTCCTGTACATTCTTATCATCATAGGTGGATTCAATGATTGCACCCAGTATGCAAGAATCAGCAAATGCGGTAAGTCAAAGGCTGTATACTTTATCCTGAAATGTCAAGAAATAAATTCCAAGCAGTAAAGGGCCAAGCACAGATCCCTGGGGTATTTCATTGGTGACGGTTTTACTGGTACAGGTTAATTTACCAACTTTCACATTGTGTTCTGTCAGTGGCCCAATTGGTTAACCATCTAGTGATGTAAGATTTAATCCTCAGCTGGGAAAGTTTCTCAGTGATACCTGCATGGGAGATTGTGTTCAATCCATAATCCAGTTGAGGATAGCCAGTATGCACTGTCTTAGGCCTATTACACAGAATCAGTGGGCTGTGACAATATCAGAAATTGCCTATCACATGACTTATCACATGTACCTTCCTGACATGGTTGCATAAACACTTCAACACAGCCTCCATACAGACTATGTTTCTGTAGAAGGGTGTACATCAGCATGCATCCATCTGAGTTGGGAGGGACAGCAACTGATGCAATCTGATGCATACATGTATAGACACATCCTGACTCTCCTTACCTGTTAGGTAGACCAACATGTTATGTTGGTCCTTTTCTGAATGGACACTAGTGATATCCTGGCTATGTGCAACAGACCTGTGTGAGTTGTTAATGCTACAGCATGTCTGTTACATCTGTTAGATGTCCTCAAAGAGGTCATCAGGGGAATGCATGACAACAGTACTATTATCCTTTTCAACTTGACAATTCCAAGGGATTTGACACAAATCCACACTGAAGTATTCACTCAACACTGTCAGATATGGCCATATACATCTATATCACCAAGAGGGCAGACCACTGCATCACATACATGGCATCTAAATATGTTGAAATGTGTGAAGTGACCTATATCTCAGTTCTGTACATCAGGGCTGTTTGC
>NC_056748.1:757206241-757258245 GCF_019279795.1 Protopterus annectens
AAGAAGCTGTACGATTTACAGAAACATGAGGGCAGATTGTGTTTGTGCTTGCATGTGTGTATGTCAGTGAGAAAGTTTAATGAAGCCCAAGTTACCAAGTTGTTAAGAAGGCAACCCATTCATACATCAAAGCAGTGTAGCAGCACATATGCGTCAGACTAATGAAATGGGCTACTTTTACTCAAGAGCTATATATATTTTTTTAATTTCTATACATGAGACAAGTTCTAGGAAACATATTTTTTACAGTTTGTAATTCTCCAAAAAAATATATCTAATGATACCATCTGTCCTTTGATGCATTTCCAGACCTTAACAAGTCATTGACCATTGCATTATCTTAATGTTACCATATAAGGTGGGATTCTGACATGTTTATAGATAGGCTTTCTCAGGAAGCTGTTGTCATTGCCTTGAGATTAGATGTTATCTGAAGGATCGTGCATATACTTCTGCACACACTCAGCTGTTTATTTTAAATTTTTTAGTAATCCTGAGTTTTTAAAAAAAAATCCCTTTGCATTTAATTTTTCTGTAGACAGTATTTAAATTACAGTTCATATGTATCTCTCTCTTTCTCTCTCTCATACACGCGCACACACACACACACACACACACACACACGTGTGTGTGTGTGTGTGTGTATTTATTTATTTACTAATGTATCTAAGTGCATTAAACTCGAGAAATATTCTTTGGGAAAATTAATCCTATTCATAGCAGCAACCTTGAGATGTATTTGAGTCATGAGGAATAAATAGATTTATACTCCTTTAGATGGAAATGATTTTATAAAACTTTGTTGAAGGGAAAGCTCATATTCCAGAATGCTGTAGCTGGGCACAGAACAACAGAGTTGCTTTGTGTAGATTTGAGAGATCCATTCTGTTCTGACTAGCACTCCCCTAGATCATAATTAGCAGGGTCTAGAGACAGTCTAGCTCTGACTGCTGCTCATACACAGTCTAGATATGATGAGTTAAAGTAATACAATTATAAAGAAATTCTTCCAAAATGAATTGCATTATCTTTACATACTGTATCAGTTTCACCAAAGGGACTTTTACTCAAACGAAGGGCAGAGAAAACTAAACTAATGTCATGGCAAGCAGTTCAGCATACCGACCTGTTGCCAGGCAAATGGTCACACATCTACAAATATTTTTAAATGGATACCTGTGAGTGTAGACCAGGGAACTAGGCATTCAGTGGAGTATGGCATAACCTGTTAGTAACAAAAAAGAAACAAACTCCAGAGGTAAAAATGTAAACCAAACAAAATAGAAATGATTGCTAATGTGCAAAGAACTAGATAAAAAACATGTTTTACCATAGTTTCTTTTAATATTCACTTTCGTAAAACTTCATCAGAACAAATACAATTTAAAAACTACTTCCTTTGTACAGCAATAATTAAAAAAACAATAAATTGCTTTATTCCACCAGTCGAACAATTAAACACTTAACTAATTAAACAATTACTAACTGTTAACTGATTTGTGTCCTTTTAGTTTCCTGTCTCTTAGGAAGCACTTGGGAACTGAGCACTCAGTGGAGGATGGCATACCTGTTGCTAGGAATATAACCGCTCACTACATGTGCCTTGTACAAGGACACTTATGAAAAGAACACCACTAGACTGCAATAGGCTACAGCTAACAAAACAGTATACCAGAGGAATGTGGGGGTCACTAAATATCAGTTTGTCATAAAGTCAACAAAATTATGAAAATGAAAATCATTAAACTGGGCAATACAGACACACAGTAACACTCTGCACATATCGCGCTGCCTGGAAATGTTTTGCTTTGTGACATATTAGGTACTGTCCATTAGCACTACACTGCTTGAAATAATACCTTAAAGACAGGGCTACATCCTAGCACCCATATGTCTAACTTTGAAATTAGATGCTGCAACAGCTTTTGCATTGTATTATCTTACTTTATATATAGTGGGTATCAACCATGAAAGGGTCATGAGGCAGTCATAAAACTGTCATCCCTTGTTAGCAGGCATGGTCTAACAATTTTTAATTAATTCATGGTGGAGTACAGTGAAATGTTTGAACCCTTCAAAAGTGGAAGAAGTTGTAGTGCTGCGTATGGAGACGTGTAATTCCTTATTTGCATATACTCAGTGAGGAATCTTATACGCTTTCTGTATGAACTACCTTTGTATCTCACCATGAAAGCAAGGCAGCACCTTACACAAAGTATTATTTGTATTGGAGTATGACAGATTGTCTTTGTACTGACATAGAAGGATAAACAGTAGAAAGGTACCTTGGAACGAAAATTTCACTGCCGTGCTGCAAGGAGCACAGGTGTTATAATATGTGAGGAAATTTGAAGAATGTGGACTTCCTATTGAGAGCAAAATAGCTGTGATAAACACTACTGTAGTGTAATGTAAGGGATTTCTCCTGTGAAATTCACAGCATGCTGATGTCATAAATATTTATGCTTCAAACGAATTCATAAAAATGCCATGTGCTTTTTAGTCTGAAGACAGTAACTGTGATCATCAGAACACCGAAAAACTTAAATGCAGATACAGGGAATACATATATACACTAATACTTCAAGGTAAACTGATTTCTAAGAAATAGAAGGTATGTGGGGCCATAATTTTCAATTTCCATGTATGATGTTTTGAGAGAGCAAAACTCATGCAATGGTGTGTGTGTGTGTTTGTGTGTGTATGTATGTATGTGTGTATATATATATATATATATATATATATATATATATATATATATATATATATATATCTATATGTAGGTTTACAATCAAAACTTGGAAACTGCATCGGTCAACCAGCATGTTCATAGGTTCATAGGTAGGTACTAGGCTATCGGAACAAGGGCCTAAGTAAGCCTAGCCAAAAAAGTTCCCTGGCTTACGCCAACCCAAGAAAGTTAATTTCCTGTGCCCTTGTCGAGCAGAGCCACAGAGGTGTGTGGTCGACTTGAAGTTTTCAAGCTGGCAGAATGTCAAACCTAAATCAATCGACTAAACTACAGTGAATGGGTAGTGTAGTTAGAGGGTTTGGCTTTGACATTGTGCAGGGAGGACACAGTTCAGTGAGGAACAGGGAATTAGTCCATTTCCTCACTGTAGTGTGATCTCAGAGTTGGTATATTTTATGTGCAGGGGGTCTGGGGGAGTGCAGGGGGAGTGTAGCCCCCCTGCAAAATAGTAGCATTAATGTGCCGTTCACTGTAGCCTGTAATGGTACGTTAATGTCCATAGCATGGGTGAGTGATGTCACCTACTGCTCTGTCGAACTCATCAAACCAGGGATTTCGGTTATGTCATTTCCGACATTCTTTCTTTTAGACATTTTAGAATTCAAGATTTCACATAGACTTTGTGAGCATTCGACAGACCCATTTTCCAGATTATAGTATTAAACCTTATATGAAGTATAGATCTCATACTGTTGAGCAAAAGCTCAAACAACCGAAACCACATCGGCCGAACACACTTTAGCGAAAGTGCTTTTCACCAAAAAAACACTTTTGCTAAAGCGTGTTAAAAAAAATATTAAAAAAAAAAACAAAGTACTCACATTTACACAGGGGGTCAAGCCCTGCTATGCCCCCACACCCCCTGCTTTAATATTCTGACTCCAAGATCGCACTACAGTGGGGGAAGGGAATATTCCCTTGTGCTACAATCTCAACAACAGCCATCTCCCCACATTTTCATCCTTATTTAAGCACACTTTCGCAAAAGTGCTTTTTTGGTAAAAAGCACTTTTATGAAAGTGTGCTCAGCCATTTCACGTTCAGTGAAACGACCATTCAATAAAGAATACAGATCCCATATATATATATATATATATATATATATATATATATATATATATATATATACATACATACGTCGGTGATTCAAAAGCAGGTGTTGTTTGCCTGTGTATGACTAATATAGAAGGTGATCTCTGTGTGAAGTGTCACAGAATAGACATAATGTGCATTGTAGCAGACAGGGGATAGCACCTGCATACCAAATAAAGATCCACATAAGACAGCAGACGTGCAGTGGTAGCAGGATGAACAGCACTATGCTACTTTGTGGCATAAGTAGTTCCCCCACAGCACATGTAGCCTGGGTGATGTACCTTAGCATTAAGGCAGGCTAGTGCATGGACCCATTTGTAGTGCAGCAACATATAGCTGCAGCAAAGAGGCCAACAAAAAGTTCAATGAGGGTGTCCACAGAAAAGTGACAACAATGTTTAGAATGTAAGTGGGGAAAAAATGGAGTAGATAGTGCCACAAAATAATGATAGGTGGGGAAGGTACAGAGGGATGGCTATGCATGGGGTAGAAGGAAAAGAGCAGGTAGAAGGAGCAGACAGACACAGAACATGGACAAACAGAAGCAGTATGGACAAGTGGTGGGGAGCACAATGGATGGAAACATAAATGCGGTGGATGCACAGTTTGTGATGGGGAGAGATGAACAATAAACAAACAATGGGGAATAACAGAAGAGGAGAAAAACAACTGAAAATGGCAAGGGTGCATAATAGGCCAGTTCCAGTTCAGGGACTAGCAAACCCAGTCATCACTCACTTGAGTGGCAGTAATGAACCAGTTTCTTTTCTGGAGGTCCAACGGGTAGAGTCTGGTAATTGCATATCTTCACCAGTCTTGCCAGAAACTGCACCACATTACCAAAGCAGGCAGCCAGTTGCAGTCATACCTTGACAGTGACTAGCCTTCATAACTCATGACATGATACCACTGAAGATTGCTCTATTCATCCTACAGGAGGAGAACATTCACACCTTCTTCAGAAAGAAAATGTCCAAACTCTGTTCAAATTTCTGAGATGTAATCTACTTTGAACAAAGAAGCATTCCTTCTCTTTCATCATTTGTTTGCTCTAATTATACACCAGGTAGTAGGACTAAAAAGTGTTTTGCTTGAATAAAACAAATGATAAGATTAATGATTTTAAATGAGATGCATTTAACAGTTGTAATCCCATTGACCTCAGGCTACTTCAACTCATTTTTTCATATGCTCCCGTGAAAACACACTGTACATTGTGAATTAAGCAAACAAAAAATATTTCAGAACATCGTGGAATGAGGAGTTAGATTTATAGGGCAGCACATATAGATGTAAACCTCAACTTCAGTAAGGCACAGCAGGAATGAAGGGGCAGAGTAACAGCATTTTATGGCATGCCTGAAATTATCTCCCTTAGCAAATGGCCCTTTGACATTCATGTGTTCCTTAACCAAAGGGCTGATGTCTTGAAAACCTTTGCTTTGTTAAGGAATATAATAACAAGAGAAGCAGCTTTGTGTTCTGCCATTTTCTTCTGCCCCCCCCCCCACACACACACACACACCTTCTGTGGTCTCCAAGGCTGACATATGCAGTATTCTTAAAAATCATATAAAATTACATATATTCCCTCAGGGTCCTTTGTTATAAAAGCTCTTCATGAGAGCAAATACAATAGAAGGGCACAGAGTGCAAGCAAGTGCCCTCATTATCTTGTGATGTCTGACATTTTAGTGATAAATAATGGCTAATGTAGGTTTTGGAAAACAGATACACAGTAAATACTAAATGCTTTTCCTATTACATACATGTGGGCCAGCATACCGAAATGACAAATGGACAGATAAGTATTGCTAATCAGAACATTCATGATAAAGTTACAGCTTAGTGTGGAAGGTACTAATGTTTATAATGGTTTCATTTAATCCCTTTTGTAAGTGCAAAATTTCATTTTTTATTTACGGAAAGTAGATACTTAGTGAATTAATGGCAACTAGTTGTCACACTGTACCTCAATCAACAAGGGGGTTCCTTTTGATTTTGTGTTTATTGTATTTTCTTGGTAATGCATAGCTGAGTATGAGCTAATTGCTGTCCTGCATCCTTTTTCTAGCCCTGTGGAAAACCTCATATATTATACCACTCCACAAAGGTGGCCCCTCCCTAGACCTTTCCAACTATCGACCAATTGCAATTCGCTCACCTCTCTCTAAGATCCTAGAATGATGAATTCATCACCAGTTCCTCTCCTATCTCCTCACCAACAACCTTCTCTCCTCAACCCAACATGGATTTTGCCCAGTTCCACAGCACCACCACTGCCCTACTCAAATTCACCAATACTATAAACTCCCACAGGAATCTAGGTAAATTTATCACAGCTACCTTCCTAGATTTATCGAAGGCATTCAACACAGTCTCACATAATAAACTACTGTCTTGTCTCTCTGACCTCAACCTTAACAACCCCACCCTACTCTGGTTTAAAAGCTGTTTAGATAACCACCAACAATCCATCAAATGGCATAACTCTATCCCCCCACTCCCAAATTCCTTAGGCATGCCACAAGGATCAATCCTAGGACCCCTTCTTTTTAATATCTTCACAGACCACCTCCACTCAACTACCTTTAAAGCCAACATAGTTCAATACGCTGATGACACAACTCTCATATGCTCTGCACCCAACATCCAACTTCTCCAACAAAAAGCCAAAGAAGCCTTCTCTGAAACAGAGAACTGGCTTAACAGCTCACAACTCATACTAAATCCCAAGAAAACACAACTAATTTTACTCCATGCTATTAAAATGAGCAACCTTACCTTCTCTATACTCCCTGCCAGCAAAACCCAAATCACCCCTGTCACTGAGGCTAAACTCCTAGGAGTTACCAATGATCAGCAACTCAAATTCACAAAGCACATATCAACAACCATTATTAAGTCCACAAAAAGCTAGGTTCCCTCTATTGCTGTAAAAGTTATCTAACCACCGAATCCAGAATTGCAATAGTCAGGACCCACCTCCTATTTACTCTACTTTATGCACCCCCAATTCTAACTAATCTTTACAAAACTGACCTTAAGAAACTTTCCATCTGTTACAACAAAATTGCTAGATTCACTACCAATGCCAAATCATGATCCCACCAAGCTCTGACTTGAATTTCTGAACCTATTAAGGTACATTCATCTCAGCCTAGCTCATCTAATTCTGTACTATCCAGAGAAAGCCTGACCTGACTGGCATGTTGAATTTCTACAATTCAAATAGACAACTTTGGTCCTCCAACAAAGCCTTAATTGAAACCATCACATGCAAAATAACTCCAGGGAATCACTATTTGCCCATGAAATAGCAAAAATATGGAATAGCCTTCTCCCTGACCTCAGAGTACAAAACTCTACACCCTCCTTCAAAAGTCTGCTTAAAGCATACCTCTTCACCAACTATCTCTGCAACTGTAATTGACCCTCCTGAAGCCTTGTCCACTTACTATTTCTACACCCCATCTGTCCTGGACAACACAAACAACACCAGCTAACTATACCTATCCATGTGTAAGCAATAACCTATATATGAGTGTGTGTGTGTGTGTGTGTGTGTGTGTGTGTGTGTGTGTGTGTGTGTGTGTGTGTGTATGCGCTTACATGTATATTTGCTTGAATGTATATATGGAAACTTAAACTTTTATATACTGTTATTCAATTGTAAAATATCTTGCAATGCTCTGCCAGGTTCTTAGCTACTCTCATTGTATATTTTACACATTTGTATTTTCAACCAAAAGGGGGGAATATCCTGTAATTGTATACTTATGGCTGTAAAGTCTACAATCTGTATACTTCTACTCTGTAATGTCTCTTTTGTAAATGTTTCTTCTCAAAGTAAACTTATGGAGTTTTTCTCCCAGGACTCTGCTGAAAATGGACACTTGTCTAGTCAGACTATCCTGGCAAGCAAATAATAAATAAATAAACATCAGACAAACAAATAAATAGATAATAATTGGTCTGAGCTATGTTGCAAAGGTGCATCTTAATAATTGTATGTTTAAACTAGGATGGAAGGTAGAAAGTCTACACCATGTATACAAACTGAACACTTGTACACTTTTACCCAGTATGATTAAATGACTAAGGTATAATCTCCTCATTTTTGCTGGCAGCAGGATATAATGTCTTCAAAAAAGTTGATCTGGCATACTGTATTTGTACACCAGTGAACTTGAAAAATTCACACACCTTTTAGCCACCTACTATAACTACATGAGTTTCAGGAACTCTGAGTATTTCATCTGCTGGTAATAGTGCATCTGTTTTACTTCATCTTGCTTCACTGAGCACCAGATATTTATTGTTTTGAATTTGTATACCTTTTTGTACCCCTTCTGTATCATTCTTTCTGTCTACTCCAGTCTATTGCTGTGTGTACCAGCCTCTTCTACTGCCCCTAGACTGTGTGTGCGTGTTTAAGGCCGAGGCCAGCACAGAACGTAAGGACATCCAAGGAGGATGTGCCATTGAGTGCTTTCACTGAGGGAGTTTACTTATGACTTAATCATTTATATCCCCTTCCTCTGGAGTCACTTGTTACATCTGTGTGTAATTCCCATATATGGTCTATGCCTCACTGCAGGGAACATCGTGATGACTGCTCTGCCCCTCCCTGTAAGTGCTTCAGACACCCAACTACTAATTGCACCTCAGTAACCTGGGCGATAGTTAATGCATAATCCATTTACAAGATGGTGCTGGCCTGAACTTGTGTACCTTTTGAAATGAACTGTATAGCTTGCTCACAGTTTTACTATTAAAGTTCCATACTTGGACCGATACTTTACAGCATATTTACCAACAATCTACACTTCAAATGTCAAGCATCCCTCATACAATATCCTAACGACTCCACATTAATTTGTTCTAGTAACATTATTACTCTACAATTTTCATCAGATGAAAGCTTGCTCAGTAACTCTCAGCTTCTACTCAATCCAAAAAAAAAAAAAACAGCTGCTATATTCATCCCAAAAGCCCTTACACACCTTAAACAAAGTTTCTCAATAACAGTGTCTGATAACACCCCTATAAAAGTCATCCCCCAAAGCAAATTGATGGGCATAACAGTTGATGATGACCTGAAATGTGAATTACATGTGCAACAGGCTATCTAAAAAAAATCACCAAAAATTATAAACACTCTGTAGAACAAAAAACTCCTTAACTGATGCATCCAGAAAACTCCTGCCCTGTACACACTTACTCCACACTTTACTATATGGTTTTGCAGTACTGCATAGCCCTCAAGCTTCTATGCAAAATAAACCAAGCCAGCACTATAATAAAAAAGTAAAATTTGCCGCTAACTCATCAAATAGAACCCATCACTGCTTAGCCCTAAAACAGCCTAATTAGCTTGAATTACCCAAGCAACTCACACACAATTACTCCTAATCTACAAATTAATACACAAACCAGACTAAAGCAAAGCCCTACTAGGCATATTGCACATTTACACCCCTGCTAGGCCACTTCAGTCTGGAAACAACATGCTCCTCACTACCTACAAATCATACCTGTCAGTAGGAGTCTCTCTGTATTCCAGCTATGTAGCCCACTCCTGGAATTCTATCTCCTCATCCCTTTAACATAATAGCAACCTTTCTAATTTCAAGACTAATCTAAAACATATCTATCTGACAGCTGGAAGTGTATCTCCACAACCCTCAAAACAGATGCATGACCACCTGCTCACTATAACTATGCCTTTCTCATTATAAATTCACTAACACCTGAATATTTACCAAGTAATAATGGCCTAACATCAAAAGAAGCTTTTGCACTTTTACCCCTTCGGCCAGCACTTACTACAGTTTAATTTCCTCTCTCCAGTCCTTCTGTAACATTCTCCTCTTTCTAATAATAGCTGTGTCTCCATATACTTAGTTTTCCCTCCTGCTCATTTCTCCTTCTCATCTCATTTTATTCCTCTGTCTATTCTGGCAGCAGAATACGCTAGTATTTTTCAAACTCCATACATCATTAGAAATATAGTCAGTATTTATTTTGAATAACTCTGTATTATTTTGCTTGACATAGGTTATCCACTTCTTCAATGTGTCTTGCTACTTGTAGTACATATTGTGTTCTTAATATTTCTGTAAATGTATTTCAGTCAGTGTTTTTATCTGTTGTCGGGATTTTCTTCCCTGGTACAGAATTACTGATCAGCTTCTGTAAAATATTTTTGTGTGTGTTTTTGTTGACCCTTTATCCCCAACACATTGTAAAATATATCATCTGTTGTGGGGCTTTCTGCCCTTGTATATAATTACAGATCTACTGTTTAAATGTTTTTGAATCTGTTGTGGAACTTTTTTTACCCAGGCCTCTACCGAAAATGGGCCAGTGGCTCAGTTGGACTTTCCCAGTTATCAAAGGACACATAAATAAATAAAATAAATAAATAATATGCATTACAGACATTTTATCATACATACACACACACACACACACACACACACACACACACACACACACACACTTATGTAAGCATATTATCATGAGTTACAGAACTGATATCATAGAACCATATTAGGGAGAAAAAAATAGTCAAAATCAAATTTAGTCTAAAACTAAAGCACTTCTACTTCTTACACAAGGTAATGCACACATCAACACAACATACATTGAAAAACAGCAGTGCAAGTATTTTTGCAGGAGGCCATGCTTTCTTGCACCCCCAGTGTAGGGTGCAAGCCACCCACTCCCTTAAACTTATATGCCATTTTTACAGTTGCACAAGCTCTTGGAAGGGAAACATTTCCCAGAACAGTGGAATCATTGCTAGCACATATTTAGACAGCATGCCACCAGTGATTTCTGACAGAAAACATTGATCACAGTTTCCAACATGGGCATAATTTGAGTGGCCTTTAAAATTAACAAATACCGCTAACTATATGAAACACGCACACAAAAGGCATCAGAAATAGCAGCTTGCATTCTGCAAAAATCAGCTGATTACAGTCAACTCCATCTTATCCAGCATCTCATTAACTGGCCATCAAATTTTTGCCATAGCCTAGCAAGAGACAACAGAGAAGAACAACACTTCCTCTTCCTCTGGGCGAAACAGTGACAGACATTGAGTTTTAGACTTCTTATTGATTAGAAAAATGAATTCTAACACAAATCATGTTATTCTAGCAGATTTATAACTTATAAATGTTATTTTGTCTGCTTTTTCTGATTAACCAGCCATTTGTTTATCCAGCCTAAGGTCTGGTCCCAGTGAGGCTGGATACGAGGGAGTCTACTGTAACTCATTTCTCAAAATTCAACCTAATATAAAACTGCTGCATACATGCAACTACATGTGATTCATCCAATTAAGTATTTTAAATGGTCTGCGTTTTTTTCTTCTTTCAAATCTCTTTCTATCAAATGACTGTTCTACAAGCATACTGTAACCATATATCTATATCTTTAGCTATATATCTATATCTATCTATATATATATATATATATATATATATATATATATATAATGTGTGTATATATATATCTATATATAAATAAATATATATTTATGTAGATAAATGCATATGGCAGTGTGTTTTTTGATTAAACTGCCCTAATCTAACAGAAAAAACTTAGTAGAAGTCACTGAAACTGAACTTATTGAGCATTACCCGTCTTTTGTCTGAGATCACAGAGAGCAGGTATTGGGGAATTTGCTCTTTTTTCCACTGTAGTATGAGCTCGTTTTTCATTTTATTTGATATATTTCTGGGCTGCAAACAGTCTGTTGTGATCAATGTACTTCCACAATATACATACTGAAAAAAAAAATATGTAAGTATCATGGGATGGTGGGGGTTGCCGCCCATTCGTAAATCTATATATGAGTTGTATGTAGGATCATAAGAAGTTACTAGGCTATTGGCCCTAAGGTCCTTATAAGCCTAGCCATGAGTTTAGCCCATGTACAGACAAATCAGCACCCAATGCCCCTGTCCAGCAGGGATACAGGTGGAATCCCAGGGATGTATTTCTTTATTCCATCCAGTTATCCAGGTTGTGGTTAAAAAGAGATTATGGGGAAGTCTCTGGGACACAAATCTGTAGACAAGAGTGAAATTATACTTTTGCAATCTCAGCATCATGCATTGTAGTCTGGCTGGAGCTGAATGCATAGGCTTTCTCAAGATGGTGACTAGAGGTTGGTGGTCTATTTCAGTCTGGATAAGTCTACCATAAACATAATCATGGAGCCTTGAACATGCAAACACAATTGCCAAAAGCTCTTTCTCCATCTGAGCATACTGCATTTCAATTTGGGTAAGAGTTCTCGATACATAGTCAACAGGTTGACCCTCTTGTAGAATGACTGACCCAAGACCACGTTTTGAAGCATCACATGAAAGAGTAACTGGCTTGTGAACATCATAATATCTGAGAGCTGGTGGACTGGCAATTCTCTGTTTCAGGACATCAAGTTCTCTTTGGTGTTGCTCTAACCAAGACCAAGATACATCTTTATATGTCAGCTCTCTGAGTGCTGCTGATAGTTGTCTCAAGTCTGGTATGAACTTCCCTAGATAGTTAACTATGCTAAGAAAATGTTGCAGGGCTTAAACATTGTCTGGAGCTGGCATCTCGAGAATGGCTGTTTGCTTGGAAGGGTCTGGTCATTGGCCTGAAATGGTAAATAAATGACCAACATAAGTAACCACTTGTAGCCTGAATTTGCATTTCTGTGGAGTGAGCTTAAGATTCACTTGACGTGCCCTTTCTAGAACTTTTCTTTGGTTTCTGTCATGCTCATCTTCACTATTACCTCCTAGTAGTATGTTGTCTACTATGACAGCAGAAGGATACCCAGAAAAAAGTTACTCCATTGCACGTTGAAAGACTTTACTTGCAGAATTTATCCCAAATGGCATTCTTAAAAATCTGCACCTGCCAAATGGAGTACTGAAAGTAGTGAGCAATGATGATTTCTTGTGACGCTGAATTTGTCAAAATGAACTCTAAGACAGACAAAACAGTGACATTTGGCATAAGTGCTGCATCTTTTTCAACTGTGTGCATTGAAGGATGACGTAATTTTAGTGCTTTGTTCAAATCTCGTGGATCAGTACATACTCTAATGTCATCTGAGCATTTCTTATGAGATAGCACAATGGAAGATACCCATTCAGTTGGTTCTGCAGCTTGACACATCACACCTTGTTGCACCATTTTGAAGCTGGCCTGATAATTGGACTGACATCTAGATCTAACTTCATGGAGTTCACAACTAGAAGCTTCCCTAATTTGTCTTCGAAGAGATCAGCATACGTAGAATAAATGTACTGGGCAAAATTAGAGTAATGGTCTTTTAAGCTAAATTGATGGACTTCCTTATTAAATGAAAGCAGTCCCATTTCCAAACTGTTTCTGAGCCTAATAATAACTGGATGTTCCTCTTGACCACATAAAATAAGAAATAAGAAGTCGTAACATCTACCAGAAGAGTAACATGAAAGCACTACTGAACCTTCAGTCTGAATTTCTTCACCTCCATAAGCAACAAGCTTTGCACACCTTGCCAAATCAAGCCTTTCACCATGACACACTGTAGCAAATGTTTCTGCTGACATAATAGTGCACTTGGAACCTGTGTCAACTTTCAGTTCTATGGGTTTTCCATTAATCAGGACCATACAAAATACTTAATTCTTTGTCCTTAAATGTACTGCATTGACTGTTTCATGAAGCACTGAAACACCATCCACATAAAAAGTAGGGTGCAGCCTTCTAATTGATTAACTATTTTCTTAAAATGTTCCCTTTTAATGAAAGAATGTGGGCCTTTTGATTTACAAAACCTTTTGAAATTATTCCATTTATTGCACTTGTGGCATTGCTGACCAAAACCTAAGCATTTCTCCCTTTTATAGTCATGATTTCCATCACAGTTAAGACAGTTGGCAAAAAACCGTGAGGGCCCCAATCTTTGAGTTTGCTGACTCACTCTTGGGCTTCACTGAAACTGAGCGAACTATGGAACTTGCTGGAAAGATCTGGGGTTTACCAGTGGGTGCTGCAGGGGCTACAGTTACTGCCATGTGCTTGGGCCTGTTTCTTTTAACCGTGTGCTGTATATTATCAACATGAGCTTTGTCACTGTGTGTTCTAGAGCTGTTCTCATTTGTAAGCACATTTGTGTGATTTTCTGTGACCTCATATATCTGACAAATCTCAAAGGCCTCATAGGATCATAAGGAAGTTATTAGGCTAATGGCTCTGAGGCCCTTATAAGCCTAGCTAAGAGTTTAGCCCATGTTTAGACATGTTAGCACATAAAGACCTGTCCAGCGGGGACACAGGTAGAATCCCAGGGGTGTATTTTCTGTTTCCCATATAGTTATACAGGTTGCGCTTGAAAAGGGATAATGAGGTACTCTTCTTAACACTGAGAGGGAGTCTACTCCACAGATGGGGGGAGTCTCTGGGACACAAATCTGTCCTGCCAACAAGTCCTATTGATGTCACACACCAGGTTGAGGTTGTGCATGCAAGTTACTCGAGTGGAGCTTGACTTTCGGATATGCAGCAGTCCCATCAAGGCAGGGTCTGAGATTGCTTTGTATGTCAGACAGAGGTCACCTCTGAGGAGTCTGTATTAAGCTGAGTAGAGGGACAGGGCTTTTAACCTATCTGTGTAGGGTAGATGTTCAAGGCCCTGGATTCTTCTGGTGAGGGACCTCTGGTCTCTCCAGCTGCTGCATGTGCTTTGCGAGGTACATGCAGAATTGTCATTGTTCGCAATCATGGGCCATTTAAGGGAAGAATACAGAGATGTTATGACCTCGTTGACCATGGATGAGATACCCTTACTTATAACGTGGGCCATGTAGAAAGCTTTCTGTACAATGGAAGCAACATGGTGGTCAAAAGTCAGGTTGCTATCAAGCTGGATGCTCAAATCCCTCATGACTGATTGCGCGCTTAGGACATTGTTATTAATGTATTGGATGGCAAAGTGATGCAGCGGTAGCATTGTCACCTCACAGCAAGAGGTTCTCCAGTTCATTTCTCAGCTGGGGTGCCTTCTGTGTGAAGTCTGCATGTCCTCCCTGCATTTTTATGGGTTTCCTCCGGGTGCTCCAGTTTCCTCCCACATTACAAAGACATACGTCTGGAGCGTTTCTCCCCAGGCTTTCACTGAAAATTGGCTTTGTTCCAAGTTGGACTCTGCCGGTTAACAAATGTTAAATAAATAAATACATGTTATAATATGTGGGGACGTCACTCTCCCCACAGGTGATGATGATGCAATTTTTGACATTCAGCTTGAGGCCATGTTTCTGGCACCAGTCATTTGTTTGGGCGAGACCCTCTTGGAGGATGTCCACATCACTTGGGGAATTGATGACTATGTCCAGCTTGCAGTCATCTGCTAATGTAGTCAGTCATAACCCACTGGTTTTGGCCTGAATAAAAGAGGCCCCAAGACCGATCACTGGGGTATGCCACTTGTTATGGGTCTACTGCTTGAGGTGACTTCCCCTATTTTGATTAAGTGGGTTCTTTCAGTGAGCCAGTTTGCTACCCATCTGCTAACATATGGATTGATGCCTAGTTGAGGGAGTTTATCTATTATGCCGAAGTGGGGAATAGTGTCGAAGGCTTTGGCCAGGTCAAGGTAGGTGGTGTGCACTGTCTTCCCCTCGTCCATGGCTTTGGTGACTGTCTCAAAGAAGTCGACCAAATTTAACAGACATGACCTCCCTTTGACAAAGCCAAATTGTGGAGTTGAGTGTTTGGAGGTTACCAATGTCCCTGTTAATGAGGTCCGTGATAATCCATTCCATGGCCTTCCAGATCTGGCTAGTTAGGCTGATGGGTCCATAATTTAATGGATTGGTGGACCCTTCACCTTTGTGTAAAGGGATGACAGTTGCTGTCCTCCACTCAGCTAGGACTGAGGTCTGAATAGGGTGCCTAATGGTGATCCAGGTTCATGCCTGAGTTAATGTAGGATACAGCCTGGGGTTTTATCTGGTCCCATGGAGTCTGTATTTTTTGCCTTTGAGAGGGCAGTGATGACCTGTTCCCTAGAGATAAGGGGAGGGGTGCAGGTACTGGGGATGTCCTGATTTACTGATGGGGGACAGAGAAGTGATGTTTTCACTGAATCTGTCAGCCAGTAGGTTGCCTATATCTACAGCATTTGTGTATGTAGTGTCCTTGACCACCAGTTCTGAAGAGATCTGGGTGCTTCCTTTGAGATTGCAGACATATGTGAAGAAGGCCTTATGATTGTCTGTAGTAGATGTGGCCAATTTGGACTCTAAGTCGGCTTTAGAGGATTTCACTAGTGCTCTTATTTGCTTGCTCAGTTTCAGGAGAGATTGCTTCCAGTCGGGAATCTGCACCTTTTTGGTCCTGGACAGCAATTATTTTTCATTTTGCAATATAGTCTATTTATTGCAGATGTCCACCAGACAGGTTTACTCTTCCTTGTGGAGGATGATTTTGTCCTGTCAGGTATTCCTGATTCCATGCATCTATATAAATGCTTGTATAGTACTTTGGTATAGATTTGGACATTGGTACCAGTTCCAAAAGAGGGGAAGGGGGCCGTGAAGCTGTTTATACCATCCCTCAAAGTTTTAATCAGTTTTGGAGAAGTTTTTTTGTTTGACTTTAGCTAGAGAGGGGTCAGGGGAGATGCTGACTTCAAAAATGACCGCTTTATGGTCGGATCTTACCTGGGAGGATGATACTGTAGGGGTACTGCAGTGGTTACTCATGTTGGTTAATACCTAATCCAAGATATTAACACCTCTTGTGGGGGTATCGACTAGCTCTGCCAAGGCATTTACATTGGTAAAATTGAAGAATCTCTGGGCATTTGTGTTCTGGCATGAGTAGTTTTTCCAGTCTATGGTGAGGTAGCTAAAGTCACCCAGGATCAGGGTAAAGGGTTGAATCTTGATAGATTCAAAGAGGTCCAGATACATGGAGTGAGTGTCTTGGGTCAAATTTGGGGGCCTGTAGCTAGCTATGATTTGAATAGGGGTCTTGTCAACAGTTAACTGCATCTGGAGTGTCTCCTGTGTGCCATACTGTTTTACCAGCCTAGCAGTGTGTGTTTCTTTCATATACATAGAAACTCTACCTCCTTTGGCTTTGCTGCCCACAGTTTGGGTCTGAATGCATGATAGGATGAATAATGAGGTAAGGCTGGGGTGCTCTCCACAACTTTGAAACAGGTTTCTGTGACTGCACAAATGTCAGCATCTTCCTGGATTAAGAATGCTTGCAGTGAGTGCAGTTTCACGTTTAGACTCCTAGCATTTAGCAACATGACCATTAATTTGCATCTTGTTGAAATTTTTATGTTGGATTAATCGACCTCAGGAATTTTCCTAAAAAAGGCACTATGGAAAGGGCCTTTGCCAGAAGCCTGAAGCCCAAGTAAGACAGATGCAGTCCATCTCTAGCAAAGAATTGTGTTCTGTCAATCATATCTTCCCATGCTGTTAGGTACTGGATCCCCCTGGAATGACACCAGACACTAAGCCAATTGTTAAGTCAATCATTTTCTGTTTGTATTGAGGCATCATTCTGGGTGATGGTAGAATGTTGCTTAAGGCTAGGGAAAAAAAAACATTGAAGTTCCCTGACTGGGAATCGAACTTGGGCCATGACAGTAAGAATGCCAAATCCTAACCACTACCCCACCAGGGATTCAAAGTTAATTCACTATCATGAAGCAAGATCCTTCTCACAGCATCATCTTTAATACCATACACAAGTCTATCCTTTATCAACTCATCCCTTAAATCACCAAATCTGCATGTTTTAGCCTTGTTTCACAAGTCAGTTATTTATGCTGCAAAAGTTTCACCAGGCTTTTGATCCCTTGCTTAAAATAAATGCCTTTCCATTGAACATTTGTCTGGGGGTTACACATTTCTCTAAATTTATGTTTTACGTGCTCCTGGCGCTCCCTTGATTCAGCCTGTACAACAGTATGATGGATTTCCCCCTCTCCTGCATAGACAGCAGGTACATACACAAATGAGTGGCCCCTTTCAGTGACTTCTGATCCCCTTTGTATGGTCATCTTTATCAGAAAATGCAGCCTTTATGAAACTATCATACTCTTGCCCATTCTCCAGTTCTCTGCAATATTATTGTCCAACACAAGTGCACTGGGTTTTCGAAATCCGTCAGCCATGCCGACAAAGTATGTACAAACACACTGAAAAATATGGCCCCTGTAATTATGTACAATCAAACTGTTCTGTGAGCTTGTAATAACAATCAAATGCTCAATAAACTCTTTTAAATACTGTACTTTATGAAATATGCTCTGTAACGGCTGTATTTTGCAAAAGAACTTTACTGTAGTACTACACAAACATGCAAACACCTTGTACACTTCTGATAACTTGGATATCTTTAATTAATAAGAAAAATACATGGTTAGTGAAAATGTGGTAGTTTTGTCATATTTTATTCATTTTATACAATTTAGGCTATTTCAAACATTTTCTGTAATAATTTGAATATTTTATCGGTATTGGGCATATCAGTTTATTCTAATATTGATCAGAGTGTTCTGTATGCCTCGTTTCATATTTTGCAAATAAGAAATAGTTTTGAACACGTTTTAATATCTGAAATTTGTTTTTGACCTGTTTTGTGAATTATGCGTGCAGTATGGAAGATTCAATTCTTTATATTCCTCCAATGCCAACTGGGTGCCTCTCACACTTAAGTGGAAGAAACTGGAACTCTTTCTGGCAACGGAATGTTTTGGCCATTCTTCTAACATGTCCCTTTAGACATGCCGCTTCTGACACCATGTCATTCGTCCCTCTCTAATATAGACGACAAGCAGGTGGTGTATTTCATTTAGATACTTTAATACATAGAAACACATCGGGATGGCTAAGAACTTCATAAAATATAAACAAACTGGTTAACAGACAGACCTTACTTACATACATGCTTACATCTCAATAGCTTGGTACAAAATGGCAGTCAGACTTCCATGTGCTCAGTATTTATACACTTGTGCAAGTCCTTGGATAGCTTCTTAAAGGTACATAGACACATACATTGATCTACATAAGGTATCCTGACAAGTTAGCTATGGTCATTCCTCCCTGCCTACAGTTATAGTATTTCACTTCTTTGTCAAGCTACCTAGGTCTGTCCTTACACTGTAAACCAACATTGGTTGTTTATAGGTTCATAGTTGTGTACTAGGCTAATGGACCTGGGGCCTCTACAAGCCTAGCCCATAGGATTACCCTGGCATCATGCCACCTGACCTTAGTTCCCGGTGCCTCTGTCAAGTAAAGCCACTGGAGTGATCCCTGGGTGAATTTTCTATTTTCTATCCACTCATCAAGATTTCTCTTGAAGAGGGCAAGTGAGGTTCTCTGCTTGACATGTATGAGAAGTCTATTCCATAGCATGGGCAGTCTCTGGGTTATGATCCTGTCCCTGCAGCATGTTCTATTGATTGTGGTAATGATGTTGAGGTCTCTGGCGCATGTGTTGCCGAGGGATTGGGATTTCTTTAGATGTAGCATTTCTAACAGAGCTGTGTCAGACATGGCTTTATAAGTCAAGCAGAGATCTCCTGTAAGTAGGCAAAATGAGACAGAGAATAGTTGGAGTTTTTTTAGTCTGTCCATATAGGACAAATATTTAAGGCCTAGGATTCTCTTTGTGAGGTAATGTTGTGGCCTCTCCAGTTGTTGCAGGTGTTTAGTAAAGTACATGCCAAATGTGGCATTGTACTCAATGATTGGCCTAATGAGGGAAGAGTAGAGGGAGACAGTGATCTCCTTCTTCCTGGATGCAAAACCCTTAGTAATGAGATGTGCCACATAGAAGGACTTTCTGACCACAGTGGCAATGTTGTGGTCAAAAGAAAGGTTGCTGTCAACCTGTGTTCCCAGATATCTTATAATGCCTTCTGTGTTCAGTGGACTACCATCGATGTGGTAATTAATGGGAACTGGGTTTTTCCCAAAGGAGATGATGACACATTTTTTGGCATTGAGCTTAAGGCCATGGTTCTGACACCAGTAGTTGGTCAGTGAGGCCTTTCTGTAGGATGTCAACATCACTCGGGGAGTTAATAATAGCTCCAAACTTGCAATCATCTGTCCTTCGTGTTGCCCTGGACTTCAGAGAAGTAGATACCAAACAGGACAGGACCAAACCCTGTGGGACTCCACTCATGACTGGTCAGCAGTCTGACTTGGAGTCAGCTACTTTCACACTGTGGGTTCTACCTGTGAACCAGTTTGTAACCCACCTAGTGATATAGGGTTTGATGCCTAGCTTAGTGAGCTTTTTATGATTCCTGAGTGGGGAATGGTATCAAAGGCCTTGGCCAGATCAAGGTATACTGTATGAACCACCTTACCTTCATCCACAACTCTGGTGACTGACTCAAAGAAGTTGACCAAGTTGAGCAGGCATGATCTACCCTTCACAAAACCAAACTGTGTGGGATCCAGAGTTTGGAGATTCCCTATATCCTTGTTTATTAGGTTCTTGATGATGCATTCCATAGCTTTGCATATCACACTAGTCAGGCTAATGGGGCAATAGTTCCCAGGGTCTGTAGTCGCTCCTCCTTTGTGGAGAGGGATGACTGTAGCAGTTTGCCATTTGGTAGGGACAAAGCCTGAGGTGGGGCTGTGATAGAACAGAGCACACAGGTGAGTTGCCAGTTCACTTTGTAGTTCATGCAGAACACAGCCAGGGATATTGTCAGTTCCCATAGAAGCTGTATTCTTGGCCTTGGACAGTGCTCTTTTAACCTGTGCAGCAGTAATACTGGGTGCCTGGAAATCTACTGGTATTGTGACTGGTCACTTCGGGGGGAGAGGGGTAAAGGTGGCACTGAATCTGTCGGCCAGTATATTGGCAATATCTTTTGGCTTGGTATAGGAGGTGCCATTGTGCAATAGCTCAGAGCAAATCTAGGTATTGCAGTGGAGATTCTTTACATAACTATTGAAGGCCTTTTGGTTTTCTTTACTATCTGCTGCAATTCTGCTTTCATGGCTAGCTTCAGAGAATTTGATGAGGGATCTCAACTTTTTGTTGAGGCTGATAAGAGAGTTTTTCTAGTCTTGGGACTTCACCTTATTCCACATCAGTTTCCTCCTTCTGTTGTAGAGTTTGTTTATGGGAGGGGACCACCAGATTGGCTTCCTTTTTTTGGAGAAAAGTACCTTGGTTCTGTTCGGTATGGTGAGATCTATGCATTTGTGTACATGTTCATACAGTGCATTGGTGTACGATTCAGCGGTCATGCAACTGAACTCCATTTGCATGGGTGTGTGAAGTTAGCCACCTCTGTTTCTAGGAGCCCAATGTCAGCTTTGGAGAAGTTTTTCATGGTGGTTACCTTTGTGGGGGGGGGGGGGTGAATTTCTAAGGTGATGATTAGTTTGTGGTTGGATCTAACCAGGGAGGAGTTGACTACTGGTGTAAAGCATTGGTCGCCCATGTTAATAATGACCAGGTCAAGGATGTTGCTACTGCTAGTAAGGATAAGAATGAGCTGGTTCAGGGCATTGGAATTATTGAATTCCAAGAAACGTTCGGCAAGTGTATTGGTATATGAGTAGTTTTTCCAGTTAATGGAGGGGTAGTTGAAGTTGCCCAGTATGAGAGTGTTAGGTTGGACCCTAATATTCTCCAGGGTGCTTAGGAATGTGGAATGTTAGTCTTGGGACATGGTTGGGGACCTATAGCAGGCTACAACCTGAATTGCTGTCTTACTCAGTGTTAGCTGCACCTGAAGTATCTCAGGTGAGTTATGTTAGGCTACTAGTCTGGAGGTGTGCGAATCCTTTATGAATATAGAAGCACCACTGCCTTTGGAGCTTCGGTCCATGTTCTGGGGCCGAAAGGTGTGGAATGAGTTATAGCCTGGTAGTGTAGGAGTGCTTTCTGCTGCCTTGAACCAGGTCTCTGTTACAGCAGAAATGTTGATGTTCTCCATTTTAAGGAGTGCTTCGAGCGAGTGCATTTTGAGATTTAGACTTCTAGCGTTGAGCAGCATGACCCTCAGATTGCTTTTTTTGTAGCTGTTATGGTGGTAATTTGGTCTTTGGAACACCACCTAAAAAAGGCACTATGGGGTGGCAAGAGCCTTGGCCAGTATACAGAAGCCTAGGGGTGACAGATGCATGCCATATCTGGCAAAGCATCGAGGTCTGTCAGTCATGTCATCCCTGGCAGACAGATACTGGATCCCCTTAGAATGACACCAGAAACTTAGCCAGTTGTTGAACTCAATCATTTTCTGCTTGTACTGTGGTATCATTCTGGGTGATGGCAGGATGATGCTCATGGCTAGGGTCATACCCGCCTGGGCTACTAATCTGAGAGCATGGATACTGCCCAAACACTTCTCACAGCCACCTTAGCAAAGGAAAAACAAACAAAAAGATTAACTTAAAGTGCATCTCCCACTTTCCTTGCCAGTTGAGGTTTGTGTCTTTCACTTCTACTTTTTGTTTTTTAAATCTATGTTGTGGCAGGAGGTATCTCTATGGCTGCTCTTTGCTTGACTCTTTCTTTCAAAGCACTTCTGTGTCAATAGATACATTCCCTTTAGGGTAAGCCTACTCCATTAAAGTGGTGGCACAACATACACTGCTTTACTGTCCTACTATTATTATCATAGCCTCAGTTCTCCAAACTCTCATTAATGAACAGCTTATGCATTTGTACCTACCCTTTTTGTGCTCACTGCTAGATGCATGCCTTGATTGATTAACCCCCCAAGACAGTAGTAGTTGTGTACCTCTTTACTCCGCTCCCACCTTGAATTCCCCAGCTACCCCCAGACCACGCATTACATCTGCTCTGATCTCCTCTTAGTGTCAGTCCCTCCAAAAGCACCTATTAAAATGACACCACCATAATACCACATAACCCTCTTATCTCACTGCCCCAATAGCATGTACTTTAATATTATTAGTTTTAACTCCCACTTAAAGCTTCCTAGGTCCAGTTAGTAAAATGTTCTTTCCACTACTTATTATGTTCTACCTCCTCCTCCTTTTCTTTTCATCTCCCTTACCCCCTACCACCAATAGCAAACATCTTCAAAAAACACACAACCAATCATCATATGACTATGTATTACCCCTACTTCCTTAACTTCCTCACCAACAAACTCCACCACCACAGCCCCTCAGTAATGAGACCAAACCTATTTCACAGCTAACCACTGTCAGGATTACTCTTCTATGCAATAACTAAGACTCAGACATTTTTCTCTCTGCCTAAAGCCACCAGAGACTTCATTCGGACTATTTTCCATAATCATTATATTCCTTCTTGGCATAACATTGAACGCAGCCCAGGCCCAACAACTCCCTTTTCTCGACATTAGAAGTACTCTCTTCCTGCACTGGCCCACTCCCTTCTCAATGTGTATAGTATCAGAAACAAGCTAGACCACAAGAGCTTTTATTTCCCAGCACAACCCAGACATTTGAGCAGTCACAGAATCCTGAGTCAAAGCAGACTCCCTCAACATTCAACACATTCTAACCTCCTTACATGAATGTCAGTGATGCCAGACCAGGCAAATGATTAGTTGGAGACTCTCTAATTTTGTATAGAAATAGTCTAAAGCCATAAGTCATTGCCCAAGGAAACTCCTTAGACGCCTGTCCTAACTGAATTCTCTTAAAATTTCTATATCATAAAGGCAAACCACTACTGATCGCCTCAGCCTATCACTTCGTACTTCCCTAAGTAAATTCAAATCACTCCTCACTACTATCCTTAACTGTCCCAAAAATAATAACAATCATTCTAGGTGACTTCATTCTTAATTATCTTGGCCCTCTTTGATCTGACATTCGTACTTTGCTAACAGATGTAGGTCTCCAAATAAAAGAACCAATAAGACCTAACCTCAGGTTCTACAAACACTTCACACTCAGTTTGACTTTTATAAACATACTAAATTCCATCACCAACACAGACATTCTGCCACCATCACTAAGTGACCACTGCTCAGTCACTATTACTGTTGGCAACCATTCTGTAAAACTGCCACAATGTTAAAAGCCTTCAGAAATTAGAGTAGCACAAATATAGACAAACGCAGACCCTTTCTCACATCCCACAACTGGAATAATATATTCTTCTTACGTGATCTTAACACAGCAGTTGTAAGCCTAGCTAACTTTCTACTCCACCTGCAAACAAAATTCTTCCCATGTATCCACAAGCTTTATAAACCCAACAAAACTAAATGCCTATCCACTGAGCTGAGAAAGCTTTTAACTTGAAGGGATGAAGCATGGCAAAAACAGACCCTCCCCCCCATAACTGACAGTTTCACTTCCTTTATAGTCTTATGTAACCTAGCCAAAAAGTCAGAATCTCCAAAGAAACAAATTACCTCTAACATTCCCCCAAACACTTTTTTAAAGAAGTTAACCTACTTAAAGGGAAAAAAAAACTCCTCGTGACACATTGTCTACAAGCACCATTCAGTATGGTACAGCAAAACTTTCTCCAGAAGATTTCCTTAAAGACTTGAACAATCTCCCATCAATAAACTCCACATCTCCCACCACCATTCATCTCCCTTTCCATTTCAAATACGTACATCCTAAGGAAGTCTGTATTCTTCTTGAAAATATTTCCACTGATACACCTCCTGGATCTGATAACATAAAACATTTGTTCATGTATCACTGCAGAGAGCATCTGTTTCTTCTTCTCACCCAAATATATGTCCTGTCTCACACAAAACATCATGCTGCACATTTGGAAAGCTGCTCTAATTAAACTTATCCAAAGCAAACCAACTCAAAAGATACCTCTCACTTCTGTCTAATATCCATCTTATCAGTTCTGGGCAAGCTTCTTGAAAAGATATTCTCCAGCAAACTCTCTGTATCCAGCATTACCACCTTCTCTCCTCCAAACAACATGGATTCTGTCCTGGACAAAATAGATATAATAGCTTTTTAGTCCCTAACTAATGACATCTTGTTAAACTCTGATAGTGGTCTCCTTACAGATACCCTGTTTATAGACCTGACAAAGACATTTGACCTCATTGACCACTAACTTCTCCAAAACAAACAAATTGAAATTGGTATCTGTTCAGATGCTGCTTCCCGGTTTAAAAACATCCTCACTGATAAACACATCAAAGTTAAAACAGTACCCCCCCAATCAGAATCTGCACCTATTAACACAAGAATTCATTCTTGTCTCCCTCCCCCCATTATCAATATGTATTAACAAATTTCCTTGTGACCTCCCCCATCTCCCACTTATCCTCTGTGCTGATGATATAGTCATTTACTGATCAGGTCACTCTCACACCTACATTCAATGCCAGCTCCAGTCAGACTTACATAAGCTCCACCAATGGCTCATAAACCATTAACTACCTCTATAATCCACCAACTCCAAACCTATGCTTTTTGGAACTCCACAGAAACTTCAACAAGTACCTTAATCACTGTCTTTAACCTATGCAACCATTCCATACAGACAACATTCACCTTCAAATACATATTTCAGCTGTTATTGAATGGTGGTCCGATTTGACCAGTGACATGGTTACTGTAGATGCTGACCATTGGAAGGCTATATCGGTGAGAATCAGTTCCACTATTATTGAACACCTAGTTGGAACTTGACCAAGTTGGTCTAGACAGCTGACATTAATGAAATCTAGAAATCTTTGTGTGTATTTCTTTGTATTGTAGCTTTGCTAGTTGTTGGAGGGATAGTCAAAGTCTTCAAAAAGCATCATGTCAGGCTTGATAAAGAGGGATGTCAGTTTGATTAGATATGCATCATTGGCTGCAGATGAGATAGAGGGGGTACAGTAGCTTGCTGTGTTATCGTACAGATTTCTATGAATTGTGAAAAGGATATGGGAGGAGTTCAAGGTCATTGTCTTGGCTTATGGGTGTGGAGGGGAGAAAGCTTTCTTAGTTAGAAAAGTTCAACCTACACATACTCCAATGTATAAAAAAAACAAACCAGAAACTAGGTCTGCTATATCGGAACAAAAAATTCCTAACCCCTGAATCTAAACTTACTCTGGGCCAGGCACTCCTCCTTCCCTCCTTCTTATACGCCGCCCCAGTTCTTACCAATATCCAGGCCTCCACTCTAAACAAACTCCAAAAGACTTACCATAAAATAGCCAGATTCATTACTAACTCCCCATACAACTCACAACACTGCATTTCTTTAAACTCTCTTCAATGGCTTGAACTTCCCCAATTTCTGCTATCTTATCAATTTCTTATGCTACACTCTATTCTTTATAAACCCTCTATCTTCCTTAGTCTCCATCTACATCCCATCCTGGATCCTCCATACTTCTAACCAACAATTACTTGATATCTACCACCCAAAAAGGTCAGTAGGCAAACTACTCTACAAACACTCCCTTGCCCATGCTTGGATCAAACTTCCCCTTGACTTACGTTCAATCTCCCACACCTCACACTTTAAAAATGAACTAAAAGCTTATTTTCTCAATTCCAGAACCTGCCCTTGCCATGACCCCACCTAGTCTTCCTTCCCTTTATGTACCCTCAAAAGGACCATACTTAGTACCTCATTACACCTCTCTCTCCAATGTGTCTACTATGCATTTGCATAATTTTATACAAACAAAAATGTTTTATTGTTGACCTATTGAACTATATCAATGTAAAAGTGTTACTTAGCTTCTTTTTAATGCAACCTTAACTTTATGCATGTAACCCAATATATGTGAATATTTTGCTATAACTGCTATTATATCAATATTATTTAAAATTGTACTTGTTTAAAATGTACTACTGGAGCTTTTCTCCTCGGTTCTCCACTGTAAATGGGCCACAAACCCAGTTGGACTAACCCGGTTAACAAATGTCAATAAATAATAAATAAATAAATAAAATTAATGGGTACTCCCCCACCAGTAATGCCAGAATTTTCTGTGTTGAGTTTGAAAGAGTGGTAGGCATTGAATCACTGTACTGTGGGTCTGCTATTGGTGTTCTGAAACCGTTTCGGTAAGTACACACATATCTATATTTTCAAGAGTAAGGAAGGGCCTGTAAGGAATGCATCTTCTTGTTCTGGCTTTTAGCATTGAACAGTACTATCTTTACATAGTTTTGATTTTGATTGGCTATGTAGGTAATGTGAGGAGACTAACCTTGCCTAAAAAAGGTATTATAGAGCAGGAAAAAGTCCAAACCAATATATCAGAGACATGAGGGGAAAGTTGTGGGCCATCCATAGAAAAGCAGCCAGGGCTTTCAATCATCTATACCCAGGTTGATATATCTATCTATATATATATATATATATATATATATATATATATATATTACAAAATAACACCATTAGGTAAAAAAGCATTAATTGAAGTGTTTGCATTGTGGAGTTATTCTTGGTAATGATAGTGTATTGCTTAATACTAGCTTCACAGTAACTTCAGATGCATATTCTGAGAGCTCTGTGTCCTTCATATGATCTAAGGAAGTGTGGCTCAAGTCATTCACTGCCATGTGTGCAGTGATCATGTCATACGCGTACTTAAGGTGAAGGTTCTTGTGGGTCCTAGTGACACTGTGGATTCTGCAGCTAACCATTACTCTCTCTTTCCTCTGCCTAGTAAGTGATGCATCTGTGTGTGAGTATGGAGTCACCCATGGCTAAGATATGGACAGACTTACTGTTCTGGAGCTGCTGCCTTCAGGGCTTTAGCCTGCCAAATGAGAGACCCCTTTCTTTAGTTGTATTTTCTGAAGTCCATTCGTGTGTTTGTTCATTTTGTGTTATGCTGAGTGTCCTGTATACCAAACCTTTGTCTAGGAGGCATTTGTGGTTTAGGAATGGGATGTAAGTACCTCAGTATAAGAAGACTTATTTTATTTTGTCTAGGAAATGGTGGCCATAGTTGTGTGAGGTGAGTGTTGGAACTAACTGCATGCTGAATACAGTCTATAGCCTTTGAAGCGAGGTTGGTCTTTATAATTAGTAGATACTTGAATCTCTTCATGTGGAATCATCAACAGAAAGAAAGAGAGAGACCATGGCCAATAAGCAAGAGGGAGTTATTGCCAGTTGTCTAAATGTTCTTATTTTATCCAGCTAGCAACACTGTGACTTCATGAAATGTAGTGCCTAATGCATGATAATGAAGTCAATTTCCCAGGAGGGTATAGATACTAGAGCATTAGGATGAACAAATAGTCAAAGCATCAGAGTTACACTTATTTATGCACAGTATCAATAAATGAAGAGTAAAACAAAATCAGTAAAAAGTGTAGCAACAACTAATACAACTAGGGTAGATGCCACAGCAACAGCTTAGCACAAGTGATCTAGCTCAGGTGCCACAGCAACAGCTTAGCACAAGTGATTTGGCTCAGCAGCTGCAATACCTTAGTATAAATGATTTGGCTCAGGAGCCACAATGACAGCTTAATACAAGTAATTTGGCTCAGGGGTCAAAACAATAATTTACTGCAAAAGATTTGGCTCAGAGACCGTCAGTAGTCTAACAGCAAAGACTATACTCTGGCATGTAATTCCTGATGCAGACAGCATTGTCAGTACACATTACAGATAAAACTTCCACTCTGACATACTCAGGTAATGAAAATGTTGCCACTAAATATATAAAAAAATCCTTCTCATATCCATTAGTTCTATTATACTTGGTAAAAAGAGTATGCTCATCAATCTAAATCCTCCAAGTGCATTGAAGCTGCATCCTGTATCAGGTTTTGCCCATACTTTTCATTTCAATAAACTATATAAAGAAACAAAATTACTCCTAGGCATAGATAAACATTCAAGAGTTAAATTCAGTTGACTTCACCCATTCCTTTTAAGAATGACATTGCAGAAGATTTTTAAACAATTACTATTTATTTTCTGTGTATCCATCTAAAAAAGGTCAATTTCCTCCTTTATTTAAGCATACAAAATACTACTGCACTATAAGGTAACATCACCCAAGTCATCCAAGCATTATAAACTCAGAGCAAAGCTCTACCCACCCACAAATATTTCTGCAAAAGTACTTTACATGCAACATTTATAAATCACTATGGACTCTGTGATAAATAGCATGATTTCCAACATTGCTTTAGTATCACCACTGCAACAGTGAATGAAAGTATGAACATGGCTTCAGTACCATCACTGCAGCCAAGAATGGAAATATGAACATGACTTCAGTACCACCACTGCAGCAGTGAATGGCTTCAGTACCACCACTGCAGCAGAGAATGAAAGTATAAACATGACTTCAGTACCACCACTGCAGCAGTGAATGAAAATATGAACATGGCTTCAGTTCCACCACTGCAGCAGAGAATGAAAGTATAAACATGACTTCAGTACCACCACTGCAGCAGAGAATGAAAGTATAAACATGACTTCAGTACCACCACTGCAGCAGTAAATGGAAATATGAACATAGCTTCAGTACCACTACTACAGCAAAGAATGGAGATATGAACATGGCTTCAGTACCACCACTGTAGCAGAGAATGGAAGTATGGACATGACTTCAGTAGCACCACTGCAACAGTGAATGGAAGTGTAACCACAGAAGCCTTCAGTGGCAAGACCAGGATATTTGAAACAGTCAATCACACTATTCATAAATAAGTTAATAAGACCTAACTTTGGTGCAAAGGATCTTTCAGAAAGGATCTTAAGTACCAACGTCAGCAACAAGCCAAATGCACCCATTTCATTAATGGGCACATCACCTAACGTCTCTCACATTTTCTTAACTTCTCTGGTTTTCATTCAGTGCTATCTATGCACATTTGTGACTATATACCATGGCATTATCTGTTGTATGAATTCTAATTTGATGCTGTCACTCAACTTTTTTCTCGTTAAATTTATTTAACCTTTTCTGCTTATATTTATTATCGCTACTAAAACTACTTTTATTTACTAAATGTTAATCTATCTGGATCTATTGATGTACTGCCTTTTAAAAATTAATATCTATCGCGCATGTTTGTGTTTGTACCTATCTATACAGATGTTAAAATTTACCTGTCTGAACATTCTTTCCAGGTATCAGAATCATTATTTCCTGATGCTGTCAGGTTACACTTGAAGTTCCTTAAGACTCTTTTCATTTTTACTTAATGATCTAACCTATGATGTTCTGTCTCCCAAACTAGTCCCTTACACTGATTATGTCTTGCTGTTAGCATACAGACAAATAATATACCAACCTTACTTCGGGTATGCAACTAGAATTTTAAAACTAGGTCACATGTACTTTACCCAGTGGTTTCATCAAAACTACCACCCAAGCCTGAGAAACTTTTTTGTTATTCAAAACCTTGATATAGCATCTCTGTTGTAATCTGAGGTCTAAATGGTAATACCCTTCTCAGTGCTGATCAGATGAAATATCTGTGATTAATATTGATCCTATTCTGTTTTAAACAACTCACTGATGCTATCAGCAGCATGGTGCTTGTTCAACCAGTGCTGTGTTACACAGTATCTTACCTTCTCAAACCAGCTGCTAGGCAAGCCAGATCTAGAAATGTATTATTCCCCAGTATGAATACAACCTACCACTGTTATCATTTCATTCTAGTATCAATGCACACACTTTTTTGCAAATGACAGAAAACAAAATCTGTCGCTTTGCCCTTTTAGCTAGTAAGCTAACACACCACTATGACCTATTAAAACAATAACTGGCTATCAATCCATTGCATAACAACAATCCTATTCATTTTACTGCTCTTCAAATTTCTTGAAAATCAGTTTGTGTACCACTAAAGCCACTTCTTCTTAGTATAAAGAAGGAGTCATATTCCCTAAGAGAAACTCAAATAGATGCTGTCTGTGACAGGTCCAATATTAGGTTATTTTAACCATATTTTCATATTCACTAACCTCCTCTGGTACTGAAAAAGCTGTTCAAAGTTTGCCAAAGTTCTCCTGAGTCTGCTAGAATATTCTCTTACATTTTGTACTTTTTCTGTATTTTGTTGAATGTTTCTCAGGGTTAATGAACTTATTTCCAAGTATTCCTGATACTGCAGGAATTTTGTAAAGCATTTGTCACTGCTCTTGGGCTCAAAACCATTTATTTTTACATTAGGAGGGGGTCTTTTACTCTCTGGTGAGATCTGCTGAATTTGGTCTGTATTGTTACACTTGAGCACTATTCCAGCCATCTTACATTAGGAATGCCTGCAGAAGTGTAGCAGAAGTGTGTAGTCTGAGCCTCATCTGAGTTGGAGATTACTGGAGGAAAGCTCATTATGTTCTTTCCCATTGGTAGTTTAGCTTAAAAGTGTTTAATTTCACCTGTATTTAAAACTCGCATTTGCACGTAGCTGCGCACTGTTCAACCGGGTTCAGTGGTGCCCTGTATAGATGCAAACACCTTGAAAGACAATTTTCTCCTAGCCATTTGTCAGTGAACCCTCCCAAGATTCCCTGCTGAATTGCATGAAACTCAATTGCACACTGAGAAAACTGATGAAATTGCCAACCTGCTACCCGACAGATTTGGTGCAAAATTCACCACCCCCATTCCAACCAGCCATACCCCAAAGCATGCCTGACACCAGTCCTCTACCTAGTATCTCTCATATCTGCGCTCTCCAAGGCCAAAAACATGGCGTCTGTAGGACCAGATAACTTCCCAGGCTGCTTAATAACAGTCTAAAACAAGACCTAGCAGAACCACTTGGCACTGTCTTTAACCTCAGCCTGAGCATTGGCTTTGTTCCAGCAGAGTAGAGAACAATAGCAATAATCCCCCTGCACAAAGGGCGTCCATCACCCTACCCTGGGAACTATAGACTCATGAACCTTGTGACATCCCTGATCTGGGCCAGTAATCAAGGAGCCTCAATCCTCACCACTGACAGGGATGTTCACTTGGAACAAAGATAGATACACACAGTGTTTCCAGATGCAGGGCACTGCACCAAGCACAATTTCCCTTAAAAGCATACAGGGAACACACTAAGTCCTGGGGATTGGTTTCCCTCTGTCTCTCTCTCTCGCTCCAGATCACAAATAAGACTCCTTACTGACACAACTGTAGAGTTGAGTCTTCAGCCAAGTGTTCTAAGCCAAGTCCTCCCTCACCCTCTTTGTTAAACCAGTGCTTTGTGTCCCTGCTCCTAGTTGCTGACACACAAACTCTTTGACATTTGCTTTTCACATGTGCATAGACATGCACCCTCACACACACACACACACACACACACACACACACACACACACACACACGGGAAAGGCTAGCAAAGGGTTACCAGCTCTACCCCTTTGGCCAGACTGTAAGCTAGATACTGCCACTAGAGCACTCCAAATAAAAGAACATGAAAATACTAAATATCTATTTACAATAAACAGCAGAGTTTCATCCACAGGAAATATTTAAAATAACACAGATGGAAAGGTTCACACAGATACAGAAAAACAATACTTAACTAATCTCACTAGATTTTCCTGACTGATTAAAGAATTACTGATCCCTAGTTCACTTACTAGAGCAAGGCAAGATGATGTGGGTGAGTAATCCTTCTTTGTCAGGTTTCACAAACAGATAGCTCAGAGATTTCTCTCTTATCGAGTATTAAAGCATTGTTTCAGTACTGGATTACAGAATCACATCACATACATCTAGTCACCTGACTTTTGGTTCCCACACTACCCCCTTTAGTAGAAACTGAGCCAGAATCTTGCACATGTGTGTCACCGTATATCGCACATTGAGCTTTGCTAAGAAGTGTTATAGCATCTGGAAGCTATAAAACCATATCAAAAACTTCCACCCTTCAAGGGCAGCAGTTAGTTCACCCCTAAGGACAATATAGTAGGATTCCTAGTCCTGGTTTTCACAGACATTTTGTTTCTGGATGCAATAAGAACTGTAAGATATACAATCTTTATGGCATAAACCAAATAATTTAGTTTGACTATTTTCCAAAGTTAACTGGACTGAGATTACCCTCTTCTCTTCTCTTCACTTCTCTTCTTTTCGCTTCTCTTCTCTTCTCTTCTCTTCTCTTCTCTTCTCTTCTCTTCTCTTCTCTTCCAGTTTCCTCTGTTACAATATATTCATTTCAACAGTTACGAATTAGTCAGACTTACAGGTATATTTCTTTTCTGTCCAGCAGGACCCACTGGTGATACATTTTTAACACAAGCATCCATACAAATCAGTTTCATATACAAATGAAATAAAATTCTTTATAAAACTCCAGATAACTATGCTGGCATATGTTACACATTAGCTGCCCTACTTCTCTTGGCATAGCCGGCATTACCTCCCATCATTACAAGCCTAACCAGTCTTATCTGCAAGGCCATGAAAAGAATCATCATGGACGTTATCAACAAGGACATAGGTGACCTTCAAACCCATGACCTGACCCAGTTTAGCTTCATCAAGGGTACTGCAAACTGTGAAGATTTCCTGCCCGTACGGCAACTGCATGGCTCAAATAAACAAAATGCAAAAATCAAACAAAGCCAGCAGATCAGGGCAAGCTGTGTAATTTTATTTAGCTTGTCTTAAAACATGATAAACAGACAGGTTTTGGTTCAATAAATTCTCAGCCTTCTTCAGTGTTTAAAATAAAATGAGAACAGTACTCCTTATTTAAAATGAACATACAGATTGATGTAGTATCATGATTTGTTCCTTACAAATGTTCATTCATACCAGGTACAAATAAAGCCCCCAGCTTAATTATCCATTTCTTTTCTTTTGAATCTGGCTATATTAGCCCTATTGCCCATGATTTTGTTGATAACTGTAAATCTAAATGTAGCATTAGGATGTTTAATGGTGTGTTTGTGTAGTGCGTTACTGTTTTTTTTATTTCTTATCCCACTAAAGTGCTCTGAAATATGGCTCCTAAGGGGTCTAGCCATCTGTCTAACATAAAAAGCATGGCAACTACAGGTGACCAAATAAATCAGCCAATCTGTCCCACAATTTGCAAAGAACTGAATCTGAAAAACATTGCCTGTGTTACTGCTGGAAATCTCCTTAGTTTTATTCAAAGCTTTACAGTGGGTACAGTGGCCGCAAGGTACACAACCTGAAAGAAGGTCCCCAACCATGGTCCATTGCCCAGTAACCCCTGTAGTTTGGTTGATGTGTTTGTAATGTCTCAATTGGGACCCTATGTTTCTCCCCCTGTGAAATTAGAACAAACACCTGTCTTGCAAAATGGTGGAAAAATAGTCATCTGCCCTTAATATGTTCCAGAGTCTCTGGACAATATTAAGTAGAGTTTCCATGTTCCTGCTGTAAGTAGTGACCAGATGGATCACAGATTGTTGTTTGGTCCCTTATTCCTTGTATTTTAATGTATCTGACCTATCTAATGAAGAAACCATGTTGCTTGCATGCAGGACGTAACCGATTTGGTACCCTCTGTCCCTAAATCTGTCAATAAGGTCATCCCTATATTGTACATAACTATCAGGCTTGGAACAAATACGTTTCATTCTAAGAAATTGGGACTTAGGTATATTTCTACAGATGTGGGGTGGATGAAAGCTGGATGCATGGAGAAGGGAATTATATTGGGGGTATTTCCTATATACCTCTGTATCTAGGGTGTGATCTGCATTCCTAGTAATCAGTACATCTAAAAAAATGATCGTACAGGAATGGTAACTGACAGTGAATTAAATACCCCATTTGTTTTCATTGAGATAACCTACGAATTCCTTCAGGTAACACTCATCTGATCTCCATACCATCCAGCAATCATCCAACTACCTCCTCCAAATGTCAATTTCAGTTATGTAAATGTGGGAATTGTCATAAATAATAAACTCCACGACATAAGCCATGAATAAATCTACGTAAATGGAGGCAAAAGAAGCCCCCATGGCTGTCCCCTTAGTTTGCTAAAATAATTGGTCATCGTAAAAAAAGACATTTTTAGTTAGTATGTGTTCAGCAAGCTCGATAATTAAAGTATTTATACCTGGAGGATAGTGGTCTGACTTGTTCAACCAGTATTCTAGGGCACCCAAGCCCGCCCAATGTGGTATGTTTGTATATAATGCTGACACATCTAGGGTACAGAGTAACCAACCAGGTTCCAATTGTGTATCACCTATAATCTGGAGAAACTCAGTGGTGTAACAAAGTCTGGAACGTACCCACTTGAGTAATGGTTGTAACTTTAAAGTTAGATATTGTGATAGGGGTTCAGTGATAGAGCCCCTGCCCGAGACAATAGGTCTACCTGGTGGGTGATGAAGATCTTTATGTATCTTAGGGAGGAAGTAAATATATTGATTTGTTGGATCTGGGACCATTAGTTGTAAATCAAAGTCTGAAATAATACCCTCCTCCATAGCCAATGCCAAAAATGTATCAATTTCCTTCTTAAATTTATAAGTAGGATCAAGGGGCATCTTTATATAGTATCGTCCATCACCCAATTGTCTCATAGTCTCCTTGTATTGTTCCAGTTCATTGCAACCACTGCTCCCCCCCCTTATCTGCTGATAATATAACCAAGTCCTTATGGTCCACCAGTTCTTGGAAAGCTGTTTGTTCAGTCTTTGAGAGATTATTCGCTTTACATATATAATCCCTAGAACTATAATGTAGATCTCTCTAAACAGCTGTCTGAAACACAAGTACATTGGAGTGCATGGGGGGATAAACTTAGATTTATGATACCTGAACCTGTCTTCACTTGTCTGATTATCTGAATCCCTGTAAAACATTCTTAAATTCAATAATCTACAAAAAGCTGTAACATCCTGAGCTAGCCGATCTTCAGGAACAAAACAACCAGGAATAAAATTCAATCCCTTATTAAGAATCTTTATTTGTACATCAGACAATGTAACATTAGAAATATTCAAGACATTATTTTGAGTCACTATTTCCGAGTCATTAGTTCCAATAAACTGTCCGTGTTTCCTATTTGTGTTGTGTTTCCTACCCCCCTAATCTGCCTTCATCTAAAGGGGTCAATTTTTTGGATACTGGTGAGTCCCTGGGGTGCTGTGATTCAAGATCAGTTACAGATGATGACTCATCCCCTGAGGTCTCATAATTAGAATAAAAATTTGGTGTTCTTTTCAAAATAAACCTGGGTCTCTTTCGTTTGCCTGTTTTTCTAGTCGGCTCATTGAACCTGGCGTGTTTATTATTGCTGGAGAATTGAATCCCCTTCTCGTAATCTGCCAGGTCCCTTTGAAATTTCCTAATCTTTTTGGCTTTCAAATATTGTTCAAGATTGTCCAAATCCTTACTTAGTTTCTGGAGACAGGCTTGAAAAGCTGGTAAACCATCACATTTTTTGGTGCTTTCACATAACTCAATTATTTCAGCCATGTCAGATTCAATGACCCTATCATAATATTCTAATAATACTTTAACAAAGCCCATGGATGACCGTTGTTGTGCTACCGCCCATTGTTCTGTGAGTTCCCCATCAATTCTAGCCACCAAAGGTTGGTGGTGAACTCTCAAACCCTGAGGGGCCATATTCTTGGCTAAATATGCCTTAAAGAGTTTGGCATGCCAAACGGTGGTTCTTAAAAATCTCATATATTTAGTTAGACTTTGAAAATGAGCTTCACAGGTAGCTTCTGGTGTAATGGGGAGGGATCCCTGAGTTGTATGGGCATCTACACTACTTTCAGGTTGTGTATCTTGCAGCCACTGTACCCACTGTAAAGCTTTGAATAAAACTAAGGAGTTTTCCAGCAGTAACACAGGAAATGTTTTTCAGATTCAGATCTTTGCAAATTGTGGGACAGATTGGTTGATTTATTTGGTCACCTGTAGTTGCCATACTTTTTATGTTGGACAGACGTCCAGACCCCTTAGAATCCATATTTCAGAATACTTTAGTGGGATAAGAAATAAAAAAACAGTAATGCACTATACAGACACACCATTAAACATCCTAATACTACATTTAGATTTACAGTTATCGACAAAATCATGGGCAATAGTGCTAATAAAGCAGGATGGCATAGCCTTTTGGATTCAACAGAAAAGAAATGGATAATTAAGCTGGGGGCTTTATTTGCACCTGGCATGAATGAACATTTGTAAGGAACCAATCATGTTACAACATCAATCTGTATGTTCATTATAAATAAGGACTACTGTTCTCATTTTATTTTAAACACTGAAGAAGGCTGAGGATTTATTGAGCCGAAACTGGTCTGTTTATCATGTTTTAAGACAAGCTAAATAAAATTACACAGCTTGCCCTGATCTGCTGGCTTTGTTTGATTTTTTCATCAAGGCTAGACCATGCTTATTGAACCTAGTAGACTTCTTGAGAATGTCACCAAAGCCTTGGATGAAGGCAAAACAGTATATACTACCTATCTTGACTTAGTCAATTATTTTGACACAATCCACCACTCCGGTATCACTGAGAAATTCTCCCAGTCGGGAATTTATCCATACATCACTAGATGGGTAGCCAACTTGCTCACTGACAGAACACTTACAGTCAAAATCTGGGATTTCACCTGTACCCGTAGACCAGTTACCAGTGGAATACCTCAAGGATCTATGCTGGGCCTTCTACTGTTGGGAATCTATTTATCAGACGTACAGGTAAAAGTAGATGGCTTGTGTTTACCAGGTTCACTGATGATTGCAAACTTGCTGCAATCACCGAGTCCCCAAATGATGTTAATGTATTACAAAAGGTGCTAACATAGACAAATGATTGGTGCCAAAGCCACAGACTAAAACTAAATGCAAAAATAAGTGTATTATTATCCCATATGCAAAGAGGAAGTCCCTGCAAATTACAATATTGACAGCACCCCCTAAGCTCAAACCCATTGGTGCGACATTTGGGAACACAGGTTGATAGCAATCTAAACTTTGATCACCATGTGTCCACATTGGTAAGGAAAGTCTTCTACATTGCACATCTTATAAGTAAGGGCATCACATCCTAGACTAATGATGTTATAACTCCTCTGTACTCGACCCTCATCAGACCACTAATAGAGTACAATGTTCCCTTTTGCATGTACCTTACCAGACACTTGCAGCAGCTGATGAGACTACAGAGGTTTCTCACCAAGAAAATTCAGGCTTTCCAAAAGATATCCTACATGGAAAGACTGAAAGCCCTCTCACTGTACTCTGTATTGTACAGGTGACTTGTGCTGGCCTACAGAGCAGCCTCTAACCCTGCTCTAACGGAAATGCTGCACATTTGCAAGTCAAATGGGACAAGAGTTACTTGCTACAGGGATCTCAACCTAGTCTGTGACATTAAAAGAACATGCTGGAGAGACCGATATAGCTCCCAGAGATTGCCACTCGTCTGGAATAAACTCCCAATTCATGTGAAACAGAGCTCCTCAATTACCCTATTCAAGCACAACCTAGACAAGTGGATGGGAGACATTAAATTCACCTCGGGGGTGGGACCTATGTCTCTCATGATAGTGGCAGCCAGAGCTGATCATAGACTCGCTCTGTTTTTAACGACCATCTAACCAAGGTCAGTTAGGAAACACTGATATAATATAACTAGGCTTGTAAAGGCCCTAGGGCCATTAGCCTTGTAACCTCTTATGAACCTATGAACCTATTTGTGAAAGCAGTCAGAGAAAAGACATTCAAAAATGTTGTCAACGTTTTTTGGAATAATTTGCCTGCTGAAGTTGCTAACTAAAAAACATTAAAAGGGCTTTAGGTAAACTAAAATAAAATATGCCTGTTAAATGTGTATCAATGTGATTACTTCAAAGACACAACATAATACATAACGTATAATACTTAATATTGTATAACCACTTCACCAATGACTAACATAAATCTGTTCAATTGCTTAAATCATGCTACATATAACAGTGTTATTTTGTTAAATGTGCCATGCCATCCTTTTATTAAAATGTTAATTGTTAATATAATTGCATTCACTATATAATCTTTATTATAAAAATATCTTGTCATACTGTTGAAAACTGTAACTCCATTCTCTAAATATTATGTATTGTCTGACATAAATGAATGCCATATCTGCTGCTGCAAAGTTGCAGTGAATATTTTCACCTTGTAATAAGCAATTCTATATTATCCATCAACAGATGCTATCATACAGTTAATAACATTGTATATACAAAATGTCATTGTAAGTAGCAAATGATATAGATATAGCTAGTTTGTTTTTGCTGAATATTTCATTCTCGGCCACGGTGGTGCAGTAGTTAGCATTGCCGCCTCACAGCAAGAGGTACTCCAGTTCAATTCTCGGCTGGGGTGCCTTCTGTGTGGAGTCTGCATGTCCTCCCTGTGGTCGCATGGGTTTCCTCCGTGTGCTCCGGTTTCCTCCCACATCCCAAAGAAGTAGGTGGATTGGACACTCTAAATTAGCCCTAGGTGTGAGTGTGTGCGTGTGTGTGCCTTCTTTGGAAGGTTGGGCTCCGGGCTGGCAACTCGACACCGTAAAACTCCACTGACAATCATAAGCGGACAGGTGATCCACTGTGTCGACCCCTAACCAGGAAAAAGCCAAAAGAAGAAGAAGAAAAAGAACTTTATTCTCACACTAAGTTGTATATGATGTAAATATAGCTGAATGACCAGCCCATTTACTGACTTAATTGATATAAATAAGTAAATAAATAAAAGAAAAAACTGGATGAAGATGCATATGTAGAGTTATATTTCCGGTATTAGATATTTATTTATTTATATTTGTTGACTGGGATAGTCCAACTGGATACATGTCCATTTTCAGCAGAGGCCCGGGGAGAAAAGCTCCAAACAAAACATACAGAAACATCATATAATCAGTACATTTTACATACAGTTTGCAGACTCTGTTCAATCAAGCAAGTTATACAATCTGTCTTATTAAAGTTACGTAAGTATATAGGTTCATAGGTTGGTACTAGGCTATCGGCCCTAGGGCCTATGCAAGCCTAGCCATAACAATTCCTTGGATATTTCTTCCGACAATATTTACTTCTCTGGACCCCTGTCTAGCAGGGTGACTGACATGATCCCCGGGGTGAATTTCCTATCTCCCATCCAATCATCAAGTTTCCTTTTGAAGAGGGCCAATGAGGCGCTCTGCTTGACATGTATGGGCAGTCTATTCCAGAGTATGGGGAGTCTCTGGGTCAGGAACCTATCCCTCCAGCATGTTTTGTTCATTTTGATGACAAGGTTTAGATCCCTGGAGCGTGTGGTTCTGAGGGATTGGGATTTCTTTAAGTGGAGCATGTCCAACAGCTCAGGGTTTGACATGGCCTTGTATGTTAAGCAGAGATTGCCTCTGAGTAGACGATATGCCACAGAGTATAGCTGGAGTTTTTTTAGACAGTCAGCATATGGCATCTGCTTTAGGTCTGTGATTCTTTTAGTGAGGTATTTCTGTGGCCTTTCCAGCTGTTGCAGATGTCTTATGAGGTACATACCAAACAGGGCATTATACTCTATAATGGGTCTAATGAGGGATGAGTACAGTGGGACAATGACCTCCTTTTTTCTGTATGAAAAGCCCTTAGTGATGAGGTGTGCCACATAGAAGGATTTCCTGACTGTTGTGGTGATGTGGTTATCGAAAGTGAGACCGCTGTCCACCTGTGTCCCTAAGTCTGTCATCACACTTTCAATGTTTAGTGTCCTGCCACCTATGTGGTAATTCATGGGTACATGTTTTTTTTCCAAAGGGGATAACTATAAATTTCTTGGTATTAAGCTTGAGCCCATGACTCTGGCATCAGGCATCTGTTTCTTTAAGGCCCTTTTGTAGAATATCCACATCATTTGGGGATTCAATATTGGCTCCCAGTTTGCAGTCATCTGCGAACTTTGTTAGCCAGAGTCCCTTGGTGTTGGCCTGTACTTCAGAGAAGCAGATACCAAACAAGAGTGGTCCCAGGACTGAACCCTGAGGTACTCCACTTGTCACTTGTCTGGAGCTGGATTTGGAGTCGGCTACTTTTACAGTCTGGGTTCTGTCAGTAAGCCAGTTGGCAACCCATCGAGTGGCATAGGGAATTATGCCCAGCTTAGTAAGTTTATCTATGATTCCAGAGTGGGGTATGGTGTCGAAGGCCTTGATGAGGTCCAGATAGGCTGTGTGGACCGTCTTACCCTTGTCCACAGCTCTGGAGACTGATTCAAAGAAGTCAGTCAGATTCAGGAGGCAAGATTGGCCCTTCACAAACCCAAACTGGGTGGGGTCCAGTGTTTGAAGGTTGCCAGTTTCTTTGTTTATAAGTTCCATGATAATGCATTCCATGCCCTTGCAGATTAGGCTTGTCAGACTGATGGGACGGTAGTTCCTGGGATCCAAGGCAGATCTTCCCTTGTGGAGTGGGATAACTGTAGCTGCGTGCCACTCTGTGGGCACAAAGCCTGAGTTGAGGCTATGATTAAACATGACACTTAGGTGAGGTGCCATTTCATTTTGTAGTTCATGTAGTACACAGCCTGGGATGTCATCTGGTCCCATGGATGCTGTATTCGTAGCTTTGGAGAGTGCAGTTTCTACCTGTGTGGCCATGATTATCGGAATTTGGCAGTCTTTTGGTATTGAGATGGGCCCTTTAGGGGGTGAGAGTGGGGTCAATTTGGCACTAAATCGATCTGCCAGGATATTGGCAATATCCTTGAGATCAATATATTTAATGCCATTCTGTTGTAGCTCAGAGCAGATCTGAGCATTACCATTTAGATTCTTGACAGACCTATAGAATGCCTTGTGGTTGTCTTTGGAATCTTTGGCAATTTTATTTTCGTAACTAGCTTTTGAGGATTTTATGAGTGATCTCAGCTTCTTACTGAGGCTGGTGAGGGAGTTTTTTGCATCCTGGGATTTTCCTCTTTTCTGCAACAGTTTCTTCCTTCTGTTGTATAGTTTGTTTATAGCAAGGGACCACCAGATTGGCTTCCTTATTTTTGTAGAAAAGCATCTTGGTTCTATTTGGGATGGCATGATTCATGCACAAGTGGATGTGCTCGTACAGTGTGTTAGTGTAAGATTCTGCAGTCGAACTTCCAGATCCTGTCTGCCTGGGCATTGTGAAGTTTGCCACTTCTGACTTCAGTAGCATGAAGTTGGCTTTGGGGAAGTTTTTTAAGGAGGTTTCCTTACTGGGGGGTGGGATGTGGATGTCAAAGGTGATTTGCTTATAGTCAGACCTGACCAATGAGGGGGTGACCACTGGTGTGGAGCATCTATCTCCCATGTTGGTAATGACCAGGTCTAGGATATTGGAGCCCCTGGTGGGACAATGGATTAGTTGAGCCAGAGCATTGGAATTTATGAATTCCAAGAACCGTTGGGAAAGAGTTGGTACCCGAGTAGTTTTCCCAATTAATGGCAGGGTAGTTGAAATCACCCAGTATTAGGGTGTTTGGTTATATCTTAATATTTTCCAGTATGTTTAGAAAGGTGTAGTGAGAATCTTGGGGCATGGTGGGGGATCTGTAGCAAGCTACAATTTGGATTGCAGTCTTACCTAGTGTTAGTTGCACCTGGAGAATTTCAGATGTATTGTGTGGGGCAACTAGCCTGGAGGTGTGGATAACCTTGGTGAATAAGGGCACTCCTCCACCTTTAGAGTTTTGGTCTTGGTTTTGTGGCCGAAAAGTGTGGTAAAAATTGTAGCCTGGTATTGCAGGGGTACTCTCTGGAGCTTTGAACCAGGTCTCAGTTACTGCACAGATATCGATGTTCTCCATTTTTAGGAGTGCCTCGAGAAAGTGCATTTTGAGGTTTAGACTTCTAGCATTGAGTAGCATTACCTTCAGATTTTGCATGCTTGTATCTGTTACGGTGGTGGTTTTATCCTTTGAACCTTGCCTAAAAAAGGCACTATAGGGGTGGCAAGAGCTTTAGCCAGTAACCTGAATCCCCGAGGTGACAGGTGCAGACCATCTCTGTCAATGCATCGTGGTTTGTCGATCATGTCTTCCCAGGCAGACAAATACTGGATCCCCTTTGAATGACACCAGAAGCTTAGTCAATTGTTGAAGTCAATCATTTTGTCCTTATGCTGTGGTATCATTGTGAGTGAAGGCAGGATGCTACTCAGGGCTAGGGTCATACCTGCCTGGGTCACATGATCCAAGAGCTCTTCCATGTCTCTTTTCATGTAGTCCAGGAAGGTACGTCTCAAGTCATTCACTCCAGCATGGACAATAACAGAGTCGTATTTGTACTTGTTATGGAGTGACTTGAGTGCATGTGTTATGTGGCGGATCCTGGCACCTGACAGGCAGCTGACTGTAATTTTCTCCTTGTTCAGACTGGTGAGTGGGACATCAGTGGCCTGACTATAGAGTCACCTATGACTAAAGTGTACATTGTCTTGCCTTAGGGGCTGTTGTTGGGTGGCACATTGGTGTTGTGAGCTGTGTGTCACTTTGATTGTGACTGGTGTTTGTTTGCGTTTCGGCTTCGGAAGTCCTTGCTGCTTGTGCAGGTTAATGTTAAGGGCCTCCGCATATGTGGGTTTAGTGTTGCTATGTGTGGGTGTTGATGGTGTGGGTTTTGAAGGACTATGAGATGCTTGAGGTGTAATGCAGGTGTTAACCTTCTCCTCTTGACTGTCTAGCACAATCTTGGCTGGAGAGAGCTTTGCTTCCAGTTTGGCTATGTAAGTGCATCTCTCACAGGTTGTAGTGTTGGGTGGTAGGAGGAGAGGATTGTCTGTGTACATGAGGCAGTTGCCACTTTGCCCAGATTCACCAGGTGGACAGGAGAAATCACTGGAAGCTGACCCTTGGACATGCCTGTTTAGGTGCTTTTTTGTAAAGTTTAAGAGCTGTTTTCCCTTACCTTTGCAAGGTACTTTGCAATTATAGGCTGTTTAGTGCCTATGATTAATTTCTCCTTATTGACAAGGAGAACTGAGTGCTTGAATCAGTTTCAGGCTTCCTAGTGCTTTCCAGCAGGTTCTAGAGCAAGTGCTAGTCACAGGGGTTCAGATTTTAGTGCTACTACTGAGAAACCAGTTAGTTCTAAGGGAAAATTTGAATAGTAGACTTTCTGGCACCTGGAATAGTTTAACTGTAGCCTTGCAGTGCTGCACGATGTGAAAAATGTGCAAACACACGCGTTTTTAAGCCAGAAAGTTGAAAGGGATAGAAATCAGCCCAAAAAGGCTAATAAAATTACAATTTCAGAGCTGGAAACCACTCCTCTAGCATTAGATAGGCAGTACAATGCTCACCAGTCCCACTGGTAAGCAGTAGGACTTCCCTCTACCACAGCAAGTTCTGGATAGCTGTGAGCACAGAAAATAAAGTCCTGAGACAAGCAAAGCCTGGGATATGGGCTGGCTAGAAAAGGTGGGAAACGAGCAAACAAGATAGTATTTTCTTTTGTTGAAACAGGCTAAACAATGCAATAATACAGTAAATAAACACAGACTAACAATTATGGCACATATTTTATGTAGCATAAAGTACTGTTTAGCACACAATTATAGAGAAGGACCTAGTCAGGATTAGAACAAGGACATAACCAGTGTGTTTTAAAATATTGTTTGAGACTTTTTTGAATTGAGTTAGTGAGGATTCTAGAGTAAGGTCGGCAGGAAGAGAGTTCCAAGTTTTGCTAACAGAGTTGTCAAACAAGGAGTCCCCAGCTGAGTTGTTGGTTTTGAATGTTTGAACCAGCCATCTGTTAGATGAACAAAGTGGCCTAAGGTTACTATAGGGGCTGATGATGTTTTTAAGTGCAGGTGTATTTTCAGGTTGGTTGCGTACTTTATATGCCACTATGAGCTGGTTGTATTGAAGTAGGCTAGGCAATTTTAACCAGCCTAGAAGATTTAGGTTATGACAGTGGTGTGTCCTGTATGCCGTGCCAGTGACAAATCTAGCAGTGTGGTTATAGCAGCTAGAGAGTTTGCTAAGATTGGATTTGTTCAAGTTGGTGAATAAAGGGGAGGCATAAAGAAGGACAGATAGTAGATGGGAGTGGGCAATAGCAGTTCTAGCAAGTGGAGTAAGGAAAGGTTTAATCTTATAAAGGGAGCCATGTTTTTTATTAATAGTTTTGATAGTTTGGTTGACACGCATATCAAATTTAAGGTTATTGTCTACTATAGCACCTAAGAGTTTAGTCTGGGCATCCGGGGAAATAATGGTGCCATTATTAGATTTTTATGGCAAAGAATAGTGGGGAGGACCTACGAGTGGGAGAGAAAAGTAGCAGCTTTGTTTTGTTAGGATTTAAGATCAGACGATGATTAGAGAGCCAGTTTTCAACTGTGTTGAAAGTATTCTGGGATAATGTCAGTAGATTTGTCAGGGTGGTGGCTGAACAAATTAAAATGGAGTCATCCACATATTGAATGCAGGTTGCATTTGGGGGATGACAGTGTGGAGTTCATTACTAAAGATAGAGAAAAGAAGGGGTCCTAGTATAGAACTCTGAGGAACTCCTACTGTGATGGGTAGAAGGGTGGATAGTTTGTCCTGCCATATGACAGCCTGCTGTCTACCACACAGGTAAGAATGAAACCATTGGAGACCATGGTATTCTAAGGAGAAGGCCTTCAGAGTATGGATGAGTAGCTGGTGGTTAACCATATCGAAGGCCTTGGAGAGATCGAGAAAGAGGGCTGAGGATAGTTTGTTGTTATTTTGGTTATGGCTAATGATGTTAGAGAATGAGAGGAGAGCAGAGGTGGTACTGTGGTATGGCCTAAAGCTATGTTGAGAGTTAGCTAACAGATTATTCTGAATGAGATAGTGCAGAAATTGTTTATGGATGCACTTCTCCATAATTTTAGCCAGCGGTGACAGAATAGCTATGGGTCTGAAGTCTGACAGTTAAATGCAGCTACCTTCTTTATGGAGTGGTATAACATGGAATATTTTCTAGATAGAGGGGATGGTAGCTTCAGATATAGTTCTATTGATTAAGATGTTAATGGGATATGCTTTGGCATCTGCAGCTTTTTGCAGATACTCTGCAGGGAGGAGATCCACAGATAGGGTGGTATAACTTAATCAGGGTTGGTACATGGGCATAGGCAGTTCAATTTGAGATGGTGTTTGAGGTTTTTTTTTTTAAGAGACTTTTGGAGTATGATAGGGTTATATAGTTTGGCAAGGCATTCCTTGTTTTGCCAACAAAGTTGGTGAACAGGGATTCACCAGATGAGTTATTAGCTTTGTGGGTTTGGACCAGTAATTTGTTGGCTGACCGTAGGGATCTCAGGTTGCTATATGGCTTAATAATATTTATAAGAGAGGGGGTATCTTTACCAAGTGTGAGAGGTAGCTGACTGGAGAGTTTGCCCTGCCATAGTACCGCCTGTTGTCTACCAGTTAGGTAGGACTGGAACCACTGGATAGTGTGCGTGTTGAAGGAAATGGATTTTAGAGAAAGAATGAGAAATTCATGGTTGACCATGTCAAAGGTTTTTGATAGGAGGTTAGCCTATTGTCATTTATATTATTGTTTATGGCATTAGTAAAAGAAAGGAGGGCTGAGGTGGTGCTGTGGTATGGCCTGAAGCCATGCTGGGAGTTGGATAGTAAGTTATTCTGTGTAAGGTATTGCATTAGTTGCTTGTGGACACATTTCTCCATTATTTTGGCTAGTGGGGAAAGAATATGCAAGCTAGGAATGGTCATTGAATACCCACATGACTCATGCTAATCACAAAGGTAATAACTAGATTGTGGAAGAAACCATAGCATCTTGACAGCACCATGGTAGCATCTCTTAGAAGGCTTATGGCATGAAAATGTCTTCTGGCTCTTATTGCCATAGCAACTACAGCAAAAACAAAAAAAAGGAGGTCTTGTGTGTTGGAGATGTGGCATGACCCTTAACATTCATTTAGGAAAAAAATAACTCTTTCTGAGTGTTGTCTAGATTTATTGTTGAGTCAGAATAGTAGTCATGACTAGTTGATTGGCTAATTGCAGTTTTTGTTTCAAGGGCACTCTTGTGGTAGAAAGGTGTGGGTCAATTGGAATTATTCCATTTCACATTACTGTTTTTATTGTTATTTGTCTACTTTTTTGTTGTTCATGAAATTGTATATGCATTTTCTGTTGAATTTTGACAGTATCATTCTCTGTTTCTGTTAGAATTAGTTAAATTGTGGAAACCAGCACATTGTCTTATAAACCATAATTGCTATGAAATTGACAAAAAGATATTTAATACACTTATCGTTACTTGCTTTTGCTTGACATTAAGAATTTATCTGCAGTAATGCTGAACTGTGTACATTTATGTTTTGACAGCTGCCTGGTAAAAGTAATGGAAGTGAACGGGTAATTATTGCAAAGAAATGGAACAGTAGCCCTGATATAGCAGCACTTAGAAGAAGAGCTTATTAGTAGAAGGTGCAGTTCAAAGTAGACAAATATGCCTGCTGATAATACAGAGTAGCTTAGAATGTAAAATATAAAGGGTTATAATAAGGTCTCGGATAACTGTTATTATTTGTTCAAGACATTCACCTTGAGCGAAGTATGAGAGCTGAACCTTGGCATCCATGTCAAGAACATATAATAACTGGTTAAGATCGGTGTCACATGATCACAGCTCTTAGTAGTGCATTGAATTTTGTCTACTCTATGTATTACAACCACATACGAAAGAAAAAAAAAGTGCAAAGTGTTTTGCTGGCTTTGAAAGCCAATAAAGTCCTCAGCAAGTGCTGTCCCATACAGAGCAAGTAAATATAAGTGAAAGAAAAAGTCAGCTACAGTTTATTTGGTTAAGTAAGTTACTTACAGATGTCTGTTAACTTCCCTGAATGAAAATATGAGGCAAGGTATTTATGGATAGTTGAGCATAAAGAAACTTCCCTTTTTCCAGTTCATAGGTATTTACTAAGCTAGCTGTCCTTGCGGGCCATTTTAAGCCTAGCCAGTTTCCATTTTTGTGCTCATAATAACCTATCCTATTTGGTTATAGATTGGTCTTCCCCATCCCATGGTGGATAATTATATATTACCCCTAATAAGAATAAACTGGGATCATACCATAGATCATTTGAAGGGATCCATGTATTTAGGAGTTGTATCTGTCCATTAGTATTACAGGGGCAGGCCTAGGGCAAATTTTTTTTCCCATCCATAAATCTAAGCTGTGCTTGAAAATGGATAGGGGTGAACTTTGTTTTATGTGGATGGGGAGTCTGTTCCACAGCAGTGGTATACTCTGCAAAATAAACTTGTCCCTTTAAACTATTCTGTTGATATTGCAGAAGAAGTTTAGATCACTAGACCAAGTATTTCTGATGGCATTTAACTTGCTAATGTGCAATAAAGCCATCTGTAATGGAATAGAAGATGCCTTGTACTCCAGACACAGGTCACTTCTTCGCAGTCTATAGGACACTGAGTATAGTGACAGGGCTTTGAGTTGATCTTTGTTATTTAAGACTGTATCCCTGTAGTATGGTATCTCTGTGAGTGTTCTAGTTGTTACATGTGTCTGAACAGAAACATACCTAAAGGGGCATTATATTCAATGACTGGCCTAATGAGGGTTAAGTAAAGTGGGGTAATGACATCCCTAGTTCTAGACACAATCCCCATGTTGATCAAAAATAAGGTGACTGTCCACATAAGTTCCCAAATCCTGGACAATTGGAATAACACTTTCAGGTGTATTGTCAATGTGGTAGTTCGCTGGGCTAAATGACTTCTCAGAGGATACAATAATGTATATTTTGGCATCTAGTTTCAGACCATGATTCTGGCACCAATTATTTATTTGAGACAAAACTTCCAGTATGATGGCTAAGTCATTTGGGTATTCAATGACCATTCCTAGCTTGCAGTCATCAGCAGACTAAGTCAGAACCCTTTGATAGTGGCTTGAAGCCAAACCGGAGAAGTCCCTAGGGTCATCACTGGTGACTGATATCTTTGTTGAGGTAACCTCCCCTATTTTTCTAATCTGTGTCCTATCTGTAAGCCAGTTGGCAATCCAGCAGGTGACATAGGGGTTTATTCCCAGTTTATTTAACTTTTCTACTATGCCAGTGTAGGAAATTGTGTCAAAGATTTTGGCCAGGTAAAGGTATGTAGTGTCTACAATTTTGCCTTCATCCATTGCTTTGGTAACTTTTTCAAAAAATCTACCAGGATGAGTAAGCATGACCTGCCCTTGACAAATCCAAACTACATTTTTTATACAGGTAATTTAAATATGAACAAGATTTAAACCTTGCTGTGATAATGTGCACCTGTGGATGCCAGGCTTCCTTTATAAAAACTAATGATTAAGAGACTCTTGTGCCCTCATTTATGTGCAATTATTGGCTATTCTCCCAGAAGACCAAGTTTACAGTATCCTGGGGATTTTTACTTTTTCCTGTGATACAGAGACCTCTGAGCGGATACATATATTTACATATAAATATGTACATATATATATATAGTTTTATATATATATATATATATATATATATATATATATATATATATATATATATATATATATATATATATATATATATATATATATGGATTCATGTTTGCAAGCTTGACATTTTAAAATGTTGAAACTCATATAGCTGAGACCATATAATCGACGTTTTAAAACATCGAATCTGTAAGTAAACACAAAAACAACAAAAAATAATTTTCTAAGACATTTTTGTGGGGGAGCAAGCCCCCCCCTGCACCCCCACAACCCCTGACATTTAAATATAACAACTCTGAGATCACATTACAGTGAGGAAAAGGGAAACGTACCTGTTTCGAACTATATGGAGATCTCCGCTCTACAGGTTCGATGTTTTAAAATGTCGATTATATGGTCTCAGTTATATGAATTTCGACGTTTTAAAGCTTGTGAATCCATGTATATTTATATATATATATATATATATATATATATATATATATATATATATATATATATATGTCTATATATATATATATATATGTGTGTGTGTGTGTAGAGATATATATATATATATATATATATATATATATATATATATATATATATATATATATATACATACACACATATATATATATATATATATATATATATATATACATTTTACAGTGAGCTGATCGAAGGAAGGACACTCAGCAAACTCGGAGCTACAATATATAACATTAAGTATCCTGTTTTTTGTTTATTTTGTTCTTTATTTCTTTATTGTTTATAGCACTTTGTGTACTGTGTATTTTTTCTAGCTAGTTTCACTGTGTGTGAGGTATTAACTGGAAATTGTCCACTCTTATTAAGCATCTGTTGGGTTGTTTGTTTATGATAACTTGTTGCAGTTAAACTCTTTTTTCTAGTGGCTCCTTTAGCTGTTTAAAACTTTCATTTAAAGGCTCACTGCTGCTTTTCAGCTGTGAGTAACATTTCTCCAGTTTGTTCTAAGTAGTGGGGATATTTGTAGCATTTCCATATTCAGGCTTGTATTTGGGCCTAGTGTTTGTGGAGGCTGTGTGTCTGAGCACATAATTCAGGGACATCTTGTTTTAGCCAAAGCCATCAGGCATTTCAGTGAGAGAGAATTGTTTGAGGTCATTGGCTGACTGAGGTCTCCTGGACTACAGCTTAGACTAAGCACCTCATTGATTCTTTTGAGATTTCTTTCTTAAAAGCTGTCTCAGGTTTCAACTTTCTGTTACCTAAGAAGCTCAGTTGTGAGTGTTCAGCCATTTTACAGTGAGCTGATCGAAGGAAGGACACTCAGCAAACTCGGAGCTACAATATATAACATTAAGTATCCTGTTTTTGTTTATTTTGTTCTTTATTTCTTTGTTGTTTATAGCACTTTGTGTACTGTGTATTTTTTCTAGCTAGTTTCACTGTGTGTGAGGTATTAACTGGAAATTGTCCACTCTTATTAAGCATCTGTTGGGTTGTTTGTGTATGATAACTTGTTGCAGTTAAACTCTTTTTTTCTAGTGGCTCCTTTAGCGGTTTAAAACTTTCATTTAAAGGCTCACTGCTGCTTTTCAGCTGTGAGTAACATTTCTGCAGTTTGTTCTAAGTAGTGGGGATATTTGTAGCATTTCCATATTCAGGCTTGTATTTGGGCCTAGTGTTTGTGGAGGCTGTGTGTCTGAGCACATAATTCAGGGACATCTTGTTTTAGCCAAAGCCATCAGGCATTTCAGTGAGAGAGAATTGTTTGAGGTCATTGGCTGACTGAGGTCTCCTGGACTACAGCTTAGACTAAGCACCTCATTGGTTCTTTTGAGATTTCTTTCTTAAAAGCTGTCTCAGGTTTTAACTTTCTGTTACCTAAGAAGCTCAGTTGTGAGTGGTCAGCTATTTTACAGTGAGCTGATCGAAGGAAGGACACTCAGCAAACTCGGAGCTACAATATATAACATTAAGTATCCTGTTTTTTGTTTATTTTGTTCTTTATTTCTTTGTTGTTTATAGCACTTTGTGTACTGTGTATTTTTTCTAGCTAGTTTCCCTGTGTGTGAGGTATTAATTGGAAATTGTCCACTCTTATTAAGCATCTGTTGGGTTGTTTGTTTATGATAACTTGTTGCAGTTAAACTCTTTTTTCTAGTGGCTCCTTTAGCTGTTTAAAACTTTCATTTAAAGGCTCACTGCTGCGTTTCAGCTGTGAGTAACATTTCTGCAGTTTTTTCTAAGTAGTGGGGATATTTGTAGCATTTCCATATTCAGGCTTGTATTTGGGCCTAGTGTTTGTGGAGGCTGTGTCTCTGAGCACATAATTCAGGGACATCTTGTTTTAGCCAAAGCCATCAGGCATTTCAGTGAGAGAGAATTGTTTGAGGTAATTGGCTGACTGAGGTCTCCTGGACTACAGCTTAGACTAAGCACCTCATTGGTTCTTTTGAGATTTCTTTCTTAAAAGCTGTCTCAGGTTTTAACTTTCTGTTACCTAAGAAGCTCAGTTGTGAGTGTTCAGCCATTTTACAGTGAGCTGATCGAAGGAAGGACACTCAGCAAACTCGGAGCTACAATATATAACATTAAGTATCCTGTTTTTTGTATATTTTGTTCTTTATTTCTTTGTTGTTTATAGCACTTTGTGTACTGTGTATTTTTTCTAGCTAGTTTCACTGTGTGTGAGGTATTAATTGGAAATTGTCCACTCTTATTAAGCATCTGTTGGGTTGTTTGTTTATGATAACTTGTTGCAGTTAAACTCTTTT